>NW_009731058.1:45734-48400 GCF_000703405.1 Apaloderma vittatum
TTATGTGCGTTAGTACAGCTGCCAGGAGAATCTGTTCCATGATTTTACCTGACACGAGCATGGTGCTAACAATGCCTAGGTCTTTCCAGAGATACAAAAACTGCAGATATAATGAATCAATTTCTATTTATAATTGTTACACTATTGCATTAGTATCAGGGGGCCGGTTAGCTCAGTCAGTTGAGCGTGGCGCTGAAAACTCCAAGGTCGCGGGTTCGATTCCCAGTCGGCCCCCATGTTTAGCTTGCTCAGGCACGACTTGCCCCGAGTGAAGAAGCCATGTTGGCTGTCACCAACCACTTGATTATTTTTTATGTGCCTTAGTACAGCTGCCAGGAGAATCTGTTCCAGGATTTTACCTGGCACAGAGGTAAGGCTGACTGGTCTGTAGTTCCCTGGGTTGTCGTTGCTTCCTTTTTTAAAGATGGGCGTTATGCTTCCCCATTTTCCAATCTGTGGAAACCTCACCAGACTGTCAGGACCTCTCAAATACGATGGCTAGTGGCCTAGCAACTTCAGACACCAGTTCCTTCAGGACCCGTGGATGTATCTCATCAGATCCCAGGGACTTGTGCACCTTCAGGTTCTCTAGTTGTTCCTGGACCTGATCTACTCCTACCCTGGGTGGTTCTTCAATCTCCCAGACCCAGTCAACACCCTCTGTGACTTGAGTGGTGTGTCTCAAGTAGTTATCAGTGAAGACCGAGGCAAAAAACGTTGAATATTTCAACCATCGCCACTTTCTCTACATCACCTGTTTCTTTCCGGAGAGGCCTCACATTCTCTCCTGTTTTTCTTTTTTCCCTTATGCACCTCTAAAATCCTTTTCTGTTATTTCTAATATCTCTGGCCAGATTTGACTCTGTCAGGGCCTTAGCTTTTCTAACCTGGTCTCTGACTACATGAGCAACTTCCTTGCAATCATCCCAGGTTACCAGTCCCTGCTTCCATGCTTTCTGTGTTCCCCTTTTGTATTTGATTTTCATCAGTAGTTCTTTCTTTGTCCGTATAGGTCTCCTGATGTTTTTGCCTGATTTCTTCCTTATAGGGATGTAACGCCTTTAAGCTTGGAGGAGACGATCCTTGAAAGTCAACCAGCTTTCTTGGGCTCCCAGTCCCTCCAGGGCTTTATTCCATGGCACACTACCAAGGAGGTTCCTGAAGGGGTGAAAGTCAGCTCTTCTGAAATCAAAAGTATCAAGCTTGCTGAGCTTCCTCTTCTTAGTTGCCCTTAGGATCTCAAACTCCACCATCTCATGGTCACTGCAGCCAAGGCTACTCACGAGTTTAACATTACCCACCAGCCCTTCCCTATTGATGAGGTCTAACATGACACCTCTCCTTGTTGGTTTCTCTGTCACTCGGATAAGGAAGTTATCATCAATGCGTTCCAGGAATCTCCTGGATTGCTTGTTCCCTGCCGTGTTTTTTTCCAATTGATGTCGAGGTGATTAAAATTCCTCATGAGGACCAGGACCTGTGAATGAACAGAAATTCCTATCTGCTTATGAAGGGCCTCATGCACGGTCCTCTGGCTGGGGTGGTCTGTAGCACACCCCCACTGTAAAGTCTCCTGCTCTTCCTTTCACCTTGGTCCACAAGCACTCGGTTCTTTCATCATCACTTGCCAGGTGGAGCTCTATGCATTCTAGCCTTTTATTGACATAGAGGGCAACACTCCCTCCTCGTTTCCCCTACCTGTCCTTTCTGAACAGTTTATACCCTTCTAGCCCAAAACACCAATTGCAGGAGTCATTCCACCATGTCTCTCTATGCCAATCAGACCATAGCGCTGCAGACTTCACAAGCATCTCCAGCTCTTCTTGTTTATTGCCCAAGCTGGGGGCATTCACATAAAAGGCATTTGAATTGGGCCTCTGATAAAGTGCCTGGAGTCCCCAATAAAGTACAATTGTTCTTCATCTGTGCTATTGACTCTGCTTCTGATATCACTATGTGTCTCTCAGGGTCATTTTCAATAGAATCATAGAATGGTTAACATTAAGAATAGTTAATCATAGAATGGTTAAGGTTGGAAGGGACCTTGAAGATCATCTAGTTCTAACATCTGCTGTGGACAGGGACACCTCTCTCGCACTAGACCAGGTTCCTCAAAGCCTGATCCCACCTGTCCTTGAACACTTCCGGGGATGGGGCATCTGCAACCTCTTCCAGTGCTTCACTACTCTTATGGTGAAGAATTTTGTCCTTATATCTAATCTAATTCTACTCTCTTGCAGTTTCAGGCCATTGCCTCTTGTCCTATCACTATAGGCCCTTGCAAAAAGCCCTTCTCCATCTTTCCTGTAGGCCCCTTTCATGTACCGGAAGTCCGCTATTAGGTCACCCTGGAGCCTTCTCTTCTTCAAACAGAATAACCCCAGGTCCCCCAGCCTGTCCTCATAGCAGATGTTCTCCAGCCCTTTGATCATCTTCATGGCCTTCCTCTGGAGCCAATCCAGTAGATCCATGTCCTTTTCGTACTGTGAGCTCCAGAACTGGATGCAGTACTCCAGGTGGGGTCTCACCAGAGCAGAGTAGATGGGGAGAATTACCTTCCTCGGCCTGCTGGTCACACTCTTTTTGATGCAGCCCAGGACACTGCCAACTCATGTTGAGATTCTCGTCAGCTAACACACTGTCGTGGGTTAGGGCTGGGCTGGCCT
>NW_009731059.1:0-24921 GCF_000703405.1 Apaloderma vittatum
GGTCCCTTCTAACTCCTAACATTCTGTGATTTGATCTGTGATTTGATTATTCTTTACCTGAGACATATAAGTGTATTTCTTCTGTTTCTCTATAACATTCTTTCTTTGTATTGCCTAGCTTCTAGGCTTAATTATATGATTCATTATCTGTGAAGTTAAAAAATTTGTTTCTCAAGTTATCAGTGTGGGGAAAGAAATCATAGATTCATAGAATGGTTTGATTTGGAAGTGATCTTAAACATCACCCAGTCTAACCCCCCTGGATTTGTGCTTGGTATTGCAAGGATTTAAGTGCGGGACCTTGCACTTGGCATTGTTGAACCGCAGGATGTTTCCACAGGCCCACCCGTGGCAGGTGCACCCTCCCCTATCTCTGAGCTGCTTCTCCCTTCACCGCAATTGCCAGGCAGATTTCAGAGAAACTGCTGAAACTAAACCTGGCTACTTCGGAACCAGCTCACCAGCCTAGAGGTACACCCAGGAAGTTGGCTGGCAGCCAATTGGAGACCGAGATGGCTTTGATTGACCACAATTCATACTCGACTGAGCTTTAAAATGGGGTTCTGTCCAGTGACCATTTTGGAGCCGTCCTTCGGAAGCAGCAGGATCTGCAGTTGGACCCTTAGCCTCCCCCTTGGTCAGGACGCCTTCCAAGGTTTTTATCCTTGAGACTGAAAGTCTTCATCTTTTTATAGATGAATGTATTGTGATCCAGAATACCATTCTTTTGTTAGGGTTGGATGTAGTGTACCTTTCTTTGCAACTGATACCCGAAATTTTAACCTTGGAGGAGCTTTCATTTCTTAAATAAATTCAATTTAATTACTCGTGTGGATTTTTTCTGAAAAAATGGACGCACTCCTCACATCACCTTTCAACCTTGTCCAGGACCCTCTGTATGACATTCCTTCCGTGCAGTGTGTCGGCTGCACCACACAGCTTGGTGTTATCAGCAGACTTGCTGAAATTGAGAAGCAATATTTTGCCTTTGTATGTATTATCTGTAACACTGGTAAGTTAATGGATAACTTGTTTATTTTGCTTTACCATAAGACAATGATAAGGAATAATGAAAAAGTTATTTTTTCTAAGATTGAATACTGATATTTAGGAGAAAAAAGTAGTAATATACCACATCTACATTTTTCTCCCTTTGTATCTTTGTTGAACACAAAGAATTACCCATATTACTCCTTCACATTTTTTAACATTCTCTTAAAAATGCTTCCTTTTCACTTTCCATTCTCCTTCCCTTTCTAAACTAAACTGTATATTATTTTCTAAGAACTGTATTTAAGAACAAATGTCTCGTGCTCACATTCTCTTTTCAAGGACATATAAAATCCTTTAATACATTGCCTACAGAAATGCATATTAAAGCAAAAGTAAGTTTTTACTAGACGGCATTATGTCAATATACCAAACTTATATAAAATTTCTCTTTTCTGGTGGAAAAAAAAATTGCTGTCAGGCAATAGTAGAAACTTTTACACTTGAGAAACTTAAGCTTTTTTTGCAAATGTCTTAGAAAGCTAAATGCATACGTCTATATTTTGAAGTTCGCATGGCTCCAGGCTAATCTTATGTAACACTGTTTACTGGCATAAGATAGTCTTCCTAGCATGGTTCACTGCTTTTTTTCATTTCATTGAGATTCTGTGAAAAAGATGAAGAATTTTTTAAACTTCCTATGAATCTCTAAAACATGTTGCTTAAAATGACTGCTTCAGAGATTATCTTTTTCGATTGTTTTTATGTGATAATTCGGAAGATTACAGAACTGTATACTGTCTTTATGAAAAATTTACCTTACACTTCAAAATGTGAAAGTTTTCAAATGTTTCAAAATGTCTAGATAAATCACAGTGAGTCATGACGACAGCAACATTTTAAAATTCAGTGTGTTTAGAGACAATATCCGTATTTTTTTTCTGTTCATATTTAAGTTTGTTTAGGGAAAATTACTCATAAGTTAAATTTCTTTCTAGATAATTTTCCCATGACAGGTCTTTTTACATTCAACAGGGAGAGCAATACATTCCTTATTATAGCATCATGTTTTACAAAATGCAGGGACACAATTCAGCAGCATGGATATAGTACTCTATACAAATATATCTGTGTGCAGTCTTCAGGTACATAAGCAAGGTATAGAATTCTAGCAAATTAAAAACAACCTTAGAAAAAATAAAGCTTCCCTGTTTTGAGGATATATTTCTATTTCTCCCAGCTCCGCAACAAGAGATGAATATATGAATAATTTAGGTTGTGCAAAAGGAAAATTCCATTAGACAGTGAGACAAAAGATTGCATACTGGGGGGCTCCTAAGAATTTTTAAGGCTATTCTCTTCCTACTTCAGACTGTGGATAGATACAAATTAGCACTGCCTTTATACATGTATTCAATTATTCCTATGCTGGTACTTAGACATGTGTATTTGGTACATTTGTACGTTTGTACAATGTACATCTGTACATTTGTATTTTTACATTAGACTTCTTAAAAACCTAGAAATCTTGATCTGTGAATCAAGGCAGGTGCTGGTGATGGGAATCCAGCTCCATGTTGTTCTTGTACTACATGGCTGTGGTACAGTTGTTTATAAGGTTAAAACAGAGGAACTACTCCCTGAAAACTCTCCTGTTCTCTGAACTTTGTGCCCGGTGAGTTATTTGGAAAGCTCACAGATGTGCTCAGCCTGTGAGCCTGTGGTATGGGATCACAATGCAGAAAACAGACAGGGATGTTTCTCTGAAAAAATGAAATTTGGTCTCTTAATGGGATTCTAAAGACTGAGCCTCATATTTAGCACATGATGACTTCACAGAATCACAGAATGCTAGGGAGTTGGAAGGGACCTTGAAAGATCATCTAGTTCAACCCTCCTGCCAAAACAGGATCACCTACAGTAGGTCACACAGGAATGCGTCCTGGTGGGTTTTGAATGTCTCCAGAGAAAGAGACTCCACAACCTCCCTGGGCAGCCTGTTCCAGTGCTCTGTCACCCTCACAGGGAAAAAGGTTTCCCTAATGTTTTTGTGGAGCCTCCTGTGTTTCAGCTTGTACCCATTGCCCCTTGTCCTGTCACTTGACAACACTGAAAAGAGCCTGGCTCCGTCCTCCTGAAACTTACCTTTCATATATTTAAAAACATTAATGAGGTCACCCCTCAGCCTCCTCTTCTCCAAGCTAAAGAGACCCAGTGCCTTCAGCCTTTCCTCATGAGGGAAATGTTCCACTCCCTTCATCATCTTTGTGGCTCTGTGCTGGACTCTCTCAAGCAGTTCCCTGTCTCTCTTGAGCTGAGGGGCCCAGAACTGGACACAATATTCCAGATGTGGCCTCACCAGGGCAGAGTAGAGAGGCAGGAGGACCTCTCTCGACCTACTAGCCACCCGCCTTCTAATACACCCCAGGATGCCATTGACCTTCTTGGCCACGAGGGCACATTGCTGGCTCATGGTCATCCTGCTGTCCACCAGAACCCTCAAGTCTCTCTCCCCGACGTTGCTCTCCAGCAGGTCAGTCCCCAACCTATACTGGCACATGGGGTTATTTTTTCCCAAGCGCAAAACTCTACACTTGCCCTTGTTGAACTTCAGAAGCTTTCTTCCCACCCAGCCCTCTAACTTGTCCATATCTCGCTGAATGGCAGCACAGCCGTCAACAGATTGTGTCCATTTTTCTGATATTTTCTTCCATCTCAAGAAATTACTACAAACACATTAGTGGAGATTGTTTTGTTTATTCTCTTCAGCTTCATTTCAAACAGAGTAGGCTCTAGTTTGTATACTCTATTATTGCTTGTGATAGCAATTTATTTAGAGCTTGAGGAAGAAATAATAATAAACAATAATAATAACCTATATTCTTGTTCCATTCTGACATATCTCCCTTATATGACCAAAATATATCTGTCAAAAAAACAATCCAAAATGAACGGATTTTCTAGGCATGAAATCTCTTTTTAATATGCCGTGTTTGCAATGTCTCTGCAAGACTTTGTCGCTTCATTTTTTTCTAAAAGCTTCTTTGTTCCACTTTATTAAAAGGTGAAGAAGCATTACCTGAGCTTGATGACTTAAAAGTTTTGTCTTACCGACAGAGAACAGGAGTATTTGAAATGTGTTAGTAACATTCTTTAGAAATTTGCTGTGTTGCTCTCAGTAATGACATATAAATACATGCATATCTATTTTTCCTCTATAATCTTGCAATAAATTCTGTAAGGCTTTTAATTTTAGATCTTTCTTTGAAAATGTGATATAATTTATCAATATCTAATTTGAAGAAGAAATCTTTTTTTTTTACATATCTTCATTTTCTAGGTTAAAACCCCATAGCTAGTAGAGCTTTTTTTAAGGAAGTTTAAATTCAGTGATGAAAGAAAGGCTAGGGAAAATATGGGCCCTCTGTGGAAGAAAATGGACATCTGATTATCTGGGATATCGAGAAGCCTGAAGTATTCAGTAACTTTTTTGCCTCAGTCTTCACAGGCAAGTGCTCCATCCACACCAAACAAGTCACAGAAGGCAAAGGCAGAGACTGGGAGAATGAAAGACTGTCCACTGTAGGAGAAAATAAGGTTTGAGACCATCTAAGGAACCTGAAAGTACACAAGTCCATGGTACCTAATGAGATACCTGTGGGTACTAAGGGCTCTGGCAGATGAAGTTGCTAAGCCACTATCCATCATATTTGAGAAATCATAACAGTCCAGTGAAGTTCCTGTTGACTGGGAAAGGGATGAAATAACCCCCATTTTAAAAAAGGAAGACCTGGGGAACTACAGGCCGGTCCATCACACTCTATGCCTATCAAGATCATGGAGCAGATCCACCTGGGAACTATAAATGGCACATGGAAAACACAGAGGTGATTGGCGACAGTCAACAGGGGTTCATTAAGGGCATGCTGAAGAAGTCCACCTTATAAGTGGCCTTCTATGACAGGGTTACAGCACTGGTGGGCAAGGGAAAAACAATTGACATTGTCTTCTTGAGCTTCTTGTGCAAAGCATATGATACTGTCCCATTCAACAATCTTCTCTCTAAATTGGAGAGACATGGATTTAATGGATGGACCACTTGGTGGATAAGGAATTGTTTGGATGTTCACGGTCAAGGAAATGGAGTAAATGGCTAGATGTCCAAGTATAGAGCATGATGAGGGGTGTTCCTCAAGGGTCAGCATTGGGAGCAGTGCTCTTTAACGTCTTTGTCAGCGACATGGACAATGAGATTCAGTGCAGCCTCAGTAGGTGTGTTGACAACACCAGGCTGTGTGGTGCAGCCAGCGTGCTGGAGGGAAGCGATGCCGTCCAGACGGACCTGGACAGGCTTAAGAGCTGGGCCTGTGTAAACCTCGTGAAGTTTAGCAAGGCCAAGTGCAAGGTCCTGCATATGGACTGGGGTAATCCCAAGCGTGAATACAGGCTGGATGACAAGTGCATTGAGAGCAGTCCCATGGAGAAAGACTCGGGGTGCTGATGTATAAAGATGAATACAAGCCAGCAATGTGTGCTCAGAAAGCCAATTGCATCCTGGGCTGTATCAGAAGAAGCATGGTCAGCAAATCAAGGGAGGTGATTCTGCCCATCTATCTTACTCTGGTGAGAACCCAGCAGGAGTATTGTGTTCAGCTCTGGGTCTCCCAACATAAAAAGGACATGGATCTGTTGGAGTGAGTCCAGAAGAAGGGCCACGAAGATGGTAAAGGGATTGGAGCACCTCCCCCATAAGGACAAGTTGAACAGAGTTGGAGACCTTACAGTAGCCTTCCAGTACTTAAAGAGCCTACAGAAAAGATTGGGAGGGCGTCTTTGTCAGGGAGTGTAGTGACAGGACAAGGAGTAATGGCTTCAAACTGAAAGAGGGAAGATTTAGAAGAAATTTTTACTGTGAAGGTTCCTTACTCTTTGGGCAATGGTTTTATACTAGAGCAGGGTAGAATTAGATTAGATATTAGAAGGGATTTCTTCATTCTAAGGACAACAATCTGTTGGAACAAGTCCAGAGGACAGCCAGAAAGATGATGAGAGGGCTGGAGAACATCCACTGTGAGGACAGGCTGAGAGAGCTCGAGTTTTTTAGCCTGGAGAAGAGAAAGCTATGGGGAGACTTTATTGAAGCCTTCCAGTACTTTAAGGCAGCCTACAGAAAAGATGAGGAGGGACTATTTATCAGGAGTTATAGTGATAAGGTAACTGTTTTAAATTATAAGAAGGTAGATTTAAATTAGATATTAGAAACAATTATTTTTTTTTTTACTTCTGACAGTAAGTTTACTCTAAGCATTTGCAGTAATACATAGAACACAAAGGCTTTTTGTTTTGTTTTAGGAACCAATCACCACTGCTCTGAGCTATGTATTCCTAATATACTTGAATTTTTTATTATATTGGTAAAAAAGATTTTTCTATACAATAAAATTCACATTGAAGTTGACTAGCATGATTAAGTGAGGTGTCAAGATTATGTTAATGTTAATATAGAATCTTGACATTTTGGAAACTTTATTGAAGAGGAATCCCAAACTGAATAATGAATCAGATTTCCCTGAAGGAAGCTTTTGATCAATAGGAACATATTAATAAGTATATCTGGTATTTCATCCATTGATTTTTCTACAGGAGAGCTATAAAATGCATTATAATTAATATATTTACTTCAATACATGTTCAATTTTGACAAAAGCTACCGGGTGACTGATCATCCTATTACCTATGATTTCAAGAGAAGTTACGAAAAACATATATCGGAGTTAAAGAGAACTTAATCTCATCAGGTTAACAGAGAAGGAGTGAGGCTAAGATGCACAAACATTACCTAGGAGTCTAGTCAAAAGAGGAACTTCAACACGGGATGTTTGTCATGTATAAAGGAATGGGAAAAAGGAAAGAAAAACAAATGAACAACAACGAGCAAAAGTGTTAGGAAGATAAATGTAGAATTTAAACAAGCTGAAATAACTGGGATATATTCTCAAGAGCTGGACAAGATCCTGAAAGTGATGTAGTTGGAAGAGATCAAAAGGGAGACAAGGAAGATATCTGGACATCAGTGTAGTAAAATGGAGAAGACAAGGATAAAAGATACTTTTTAAGGGGAAGTGTATTGGGATGGGCTGTGACTAATGAATAATGCATATGCATAAAACCTCCTGTCTTCAACGTATCAGTAACAGATATGGTCTTAAAGGCAACACAAAAACGTTGAACTGCTTTTCCTATAATTTTCTCCCTAATTTTACTCCCTTCTACACCAAATGTGTCAATGCTAAATTGAATGCTCCAATCATCTAACTCCAAGAGTTACTTTTGCCGAGTAATCCAGTCTCTTACAACATTATGATTTGAGCGAAACAGACAAACTGCCAAGAGAAAACTTGGCTTGCTGAGACCTAAATGGAATTTCAGGTTCTGCTTTCTAAAAGGAAATTAAATTTTACATTAATCTAATTAATATATATTAGCAGATAGAAGAAAAATTATGAGCCAGATTTGGAATCCAAGACATGATATGTGGGTATGCATGGAATAATTTCTTGAAAAACATGCACCTGATCTGAGCTAAGACAACAGCATGAGTTCAGTTTTCATTTAGAGATAATACTACTACTACTACTACTACTAATATTAATAATAATAAATAATATATCTCATAAAAGTTTTAGCTTTTTAAATATTTTTTACAGTTTCACCAAGAATTAAAACAAAATTTCTGCACATTTAGTTAACTCATATAAAGGGTCTAGAACTTCAGTATTATATAATTTTTTTTGGTCAACTCTAGGAGTAAGTAATACTTAGATTTAGTCACTGGAAAATATAAATCAACAACAATTATTGCTATTAATTTTGTGTTAAGGTTATTTTTTTTAACTGAATGGTAACTTTTTTGATAACTGAATGGTAATTATTTAAAATTTTAAATAATGATAATGAAAGTCTCATCAAGGAAGAAAAAAATAAAACTTGAATCAATTTTTAGAAGAGGATTTGAGTTACTGAAGAGCACTCCAAAAGATAACACACTTTTTAACTCCAAATGGAAACTTTTATACATAAATACAATTTTGAGGTTTATGATACAAGATTTAGTGTGAAATATTTTTCAACATGCACTTCTATCTTGAAGGAGTAGTGTTGAAAACCTCAGACAGAAGGTTGGTTAGAGCTCAAAAAGATAAACTAAAAGGCCATAACTGAGCTTCTAAATGTAGAAAATTTTAATTAACACTTCTAAATTAATTAACATTATTGAGTTGTTCATATTAAATCTGGAATTTAAAAAGATAAAAATTCATAAGAGATTAATTTTGCATTATATTTAATATGAACAGAAGAGTGTCTGCAATCCCCATTGAGTGGTTTTCTTTACACTAAAGTTCAGTAAAAATGTATTTGATATTTTACTGCCTTGTATGACTAAATATTGGTGCATGTAACTCTCAGGGGTGCAGTTTTCGTTCCTACTGTAAATTTTAATGTATGAACTTACTCTTTTAGAATGTACTGAAAAAAGTTTCATAACTTCTAGGTCCCTTCCAGCCTAGGCCGTTCTATGATTCCGCATTATTAACAAAATAATTCTTTTCAGTAAAACAAACCCCACAGATAAAGCCCAAATCCAGTTAGAAAGGAATGTAATAATAAAAATATTCACTTGATAGCAAAATCAACTATAACATGTTACCTATCCATAATACCGACAAGTAAAATCCTAACGGGAATGAAATAGTTTACATCCCCTATGCCATTAAGGAAATTGTTTCATAGCCTCAGTTTTCTGTCACTTGTTTTTTTGTGGTTGTTTTTGTTTGGTTTTTTTCACTTTCCAGCTTAAATTTAAACGTAGTCACTTTACTTTCATTTGCCGAAATCAGACGAAATAACTTCTTGCATCTGTTTATTCTACCGATATATTCAAAAAGAAATCCACACACAGATCTAAATTCATTAAGACAGAAATGTAATCATAGCTGTTCATGTATAAAAAGATTAAGCAATATCCATTTCTAAATTCCTAATATTAATGATATTATAAAAGAATTTTCTGAAACTCTGTTTTCATCACTTATCATACAGTCTAAAAAGTTTTATCTGCCATTGTTTATTATGATTGTGTGCTTACGTTCTTTCCTTAAAAAGAAATCTTTAATTTTGATTATGTTAAGGTTTCTTGGTTTTCCTAATATTTCTTTTAAAATTATTATTATTATTACTATTACTATTACTATTACTATTATTATTATTTCTCCAGATATTAGTCTAAATACTTTACTGATATTGCATCCCACTAATTTCTTTCCCTCTCCTAAGTATAATGTCTTCTTTGGTTTGTTTAATAAACTACTATTACTAAACAAAAATATAATATATAAATAACTTCAATGTTGAAACCTTCATGTATTTCTCTTTTTCTTTTTTTTTTTCATAAATGCTGAAACAAGTTCTGTGGTTGCACCTATTCTTCTCTATATCTGTGTTACAGAAATTATCTTTGGAGCAGTAGTTTACTTTTCTGGATATAAGTGATTCAAAAAACTGAATGAATCTACTGCCTATGTAATTTGGTCATGGCTAATGATGTGTACTTGCATTCTGGTTTTAATTAATTGAATCAGCATAATGCCTTTCTTTTTGCACTTCACAGCTGCTTCTTACTAAATAACCCCTTTTTACTGCTTTAACATCCTTTATATTTTGTCTTTGCAGCAAAAGTAAAAACAATTATCAGCATAACAGAATTTGATTTAAAAGTGTTTACTGTTGTAAATTGTTATTTGTTTTATTCTTTGAGAGCAAAAGTCAGGTCAGGTTGATTCAAAGTAATTTTTTTTTTTATGGTATTTGCTAGATATTCAGTAGAAGACAACTTAGAAAAGTCAGGAAATACATGTCTTCAGGCAGAAAATAACCTGAGCAATGTATTGGCTTTCATGCTATAAGAAATGCTATATAAGGTAGGAGGTTTAAATCTCAACATTAATGAACAGCTGTTTCAAACTGGCTAGTCATACTGGAAAAAGTCTCTGGAGTGCCTTTACCCCTAAGCACAGCAACAGTGATGCACAAGTATATACGTTGGTAAAACTGGGGGTTTTGTTGGATACTGTCTAGATTTAGATTAAATTATTGCTTTAGAAAAGATCACTTAGTGAATTCTATTGAAGTTTCATAGTGAATCCTGCTTGAAAGAATAATAAGACTTTTAAAGAGGCTTTTTTATACAGCTGTTTATCATATGCTTTAAATGGCACAGTAATCTATGATCTCATGCATAAAAATAGTGTGAATTATATTGTTCTGAGTAAATGTTTTTCAACTGGAATATTGTTGCTGATTGCAATGGATGCTGGAGATATGGAAGAAACAGCAGCAGTGGTGGCAGAATACAGGCAAGTGGACAAGTAAAGACTTGTCTGAACAGAGAACGTTGCCTGAGTGACTGATCCTGGACCCACAGATTGAAGGAAAGAGCAAGGAGTGAATCCTGCACCCAGCAGTACAGGAGATTTAAACAGGCTAAACCAATCAGACCCACAGATTGCAATGGCATAACATACATATTTCCCAGGAGGCAGGTGTGTGGCAGCATAGTAACCATCTGGCAAACAGTGGTGTCATGTGTGGGGAGGACTAAGGCACTTCATGGGATGCATATTCATTCTAGTCTTCATCAGCATATTCATGGGTGTCCCGTTACATGCATTTTGCCGATAATGAGGCAAAAGGCCACTCACCAGTCAGCTCTCCACAGAGATGGGGCTGAGGCAAGACTGTCCTGCCTTCACAAGACCACTCACATCTTACCTCAACCAGTTCAGGAGTCCCAGCAACCCTGCTGCACCAAGGCTGTCCGAGTCACCTGGTTTCTGTCTATCCTTACCAGCTCTCTATGCCCCTCACCCATATCCTATTTCACACTAGCAGTTCTCTACAACTGCTGACTAGGTCTTGGAAATTCTTGAATTTTCTAGGATGGAACTTTTTGTCACAGGTACTCAGTATCCAGTGAGGAAAGAGGCACTCTTAAATTTATTTTTTTGTGAATAGAGAAGGACTTGTGGGAGATGTGAGGGTAGATAACTGTCTGATCATGAAAGAGCTGAGTTTAAAATTTTCAATATAATGAGAAAAAAAGACAGCAGAGTTACTACCCTGGGTTTCAGGAGTGCAAACTTAAAGATATTCAGGGAGCTATTTAGCAGGGAATGATACTGTCCTCATAATTCCCTGGTGCAATTGAACAGTAAGCAGAAGGTCAGAAGCAAGCAGCCTGAATATAGCTCTTCTGTCTCAAAGGATAACACATGTAATTGTATAGTTATGGCTAAGATTTACCATTTGGCATCTGAGTCAGAGGAATATCCCTAGTACTGTTCAGCTTACTAGTATCAAAACAAATCAGAGTTTCACATATAGAGTGTCTGAGGAGAGTGTCAATAAAATCAACTCATACAAACAAGCAGAGAGTAATGAAAGAAACAAAATAGCTTAGGATAGCCTATACAACCCTTCAAAGAGCTGAAATAGAGCCTATTGTTTAATTTGTGCTTTCTATTTCTGTGTTATTAAATTTCCGCAATGTGGAGTTAGAACATAGTTCAAGTGACAGCTTGATAGTTATGATGTCTCCATTTTTAACCTTGTTATGAAAGTCATATTCATCTAAGGGAATCAGTCTTTACTACTTTATATTTTGCAATGCTATCTTGACCCCTCTTTGAACCAGCAAATAAAACTAGAACTGCTTTCAGTTAGGTCTTTCTGACTGTTGTTACAGCTTTACAGATATTATATGCCTCCAGAGTTAGTAGTCAACCTGTCATTGGAGATAGCGTTTCCAAAGACAAAAAAGAAGCTCTCCATTTTTATTTTTTATTTTTTGCAACTGGCATTTCTTTTCCCAACAGGTGTTTTGTTACACAGTTTTTTATTCCTTTTTGCAGTAAGCATGACAGAAAGATCAGCTCCTGGGCATAGAAAGGAAACAATACATTTTAAGGAGTCCTACAAAAAAAAAAAAAACAAAACATAGAAGAAGGAGAGTGGAAAAGAGACTGATAAAATTGCCAAAAGTAAGAGCAGCCCATACTTGAAAACTAGGGACACCGGGGAGATACAAATAGAACTTTATGCTGTTCTGAGATTTTCTCATTCTTGTGCCTACATGTAATGGTGATTAGCGCTTAAGAAAGATCTAGATACACATAACTGTGGTTTTTTACAGTATTTCCCACAGCATGTGCTACTTAACATTTTTAAATGAATACCAGATTTATTTCTACTCTGCAAAATAAACTTTCCAGATATTATATTTTTCTTCTCACTTCCTATGCCATTCTCCCTTCCTTCTACTCATTATAAAATCATAACACACCAAATCAGAGTTCAAACAATATTTATGCTAAGTATCTAAATTATTTGAATATGAGGCAACTTAGTGATTTTGTAAGTAAAATTTGAATATGATGACAAATACTGCAAATATTTAAAACAGAATTCCATTTTCTGGCAGTTGAGTTTTATTTCTCTTCAGAACTTTTATGAAAGTGATTAAATATATCTATGTAGTAACTAGAATCAATCCATTTTTTTCAGAAGGATGAGTAAGTCTTTCTTCCAGGCTACAAATGATAAATTTTAATTTTTCAACTGGAGTTCTAAATACATTTTGTGGATTGAAGGTAAAAATTAATTGGAATAAAGTTTTCTTCTTTTTGAAGTGTCAGATTATATTTCTAATGGCAACGTGAAAATGTTAAAAATACTGAAGAAATGCTGAGGTAGTGTTGTGAAAAATATTTGAAACTCAAAATCACACTATTTCTGACTTCACATAGCTTTTGTGTTTCACATATTTCTTACTAACATTCTCTTAGTAATTCTTTAAAGTTGGGAAGAACTTGAACTGTCTTGACAACATCTTAAAATGCTGTTATATAAGAAGCTTGTATTGGTACTCAATGAGTTCAAAACTATAAATCGGCTATAAAACACTGTAGTTATAAGATCCAGGTCCAAATTATGAACTCATTATGGTTAAGGGGAACTAAATTTTTATATATATTCACTTAGTGATTTTTTCCCCTCTGTACTTTCAATTCTGTTTTTGTCAGAAGCCTGATAGAAAAGTTATGATAGTGTGGTTAAGGCGAACTAAATTTTTATATATATTCACTTAGTTACAGGGAAGTGATTTTTTCCCCTCTGTACTTTCAATTCTGTTTTTGTCAGAAGCCTGATAGAAAAGTTATGATAGTGCAGATCTGCTATATTGTCTCATGAGATAATATATCAGGGCTATTTCTAAATCAGAAAAAAAAATCCACCTAACTCCTGAACAGAGTGCTAGTACACTGCTTGCTACTGTTATGACTCTTCCACGACTCAAAAACTGTTATGAAAAGAGAAGTGGAATATAAATCTACTGAAGATGACAGAACTATAGAAGCCATGGAGAAGTAGGCTTTTGTTGCTTACATTAAGAAAATCACATTGCGATATGACCGAGTCTTTTTCAGAAATGATCTGTACTTTTAGTTAACAGAGCTTTAGAAGTCTAGTACAGTTCCAATTCTTTCCGACTTGTGGCCCATCTGTTACATCTTTGAGTCAGAATAGTTAAGTGGTAAGGATAGGACAGAGTTGCAAAGGCATGATTTTAAAAAGGAATGTATGATCAGTCATGATAAAAACGGCAGAGTTCAGCTATGGAGCAAAGGCCTCGAGACTTGACATGGAAAGGTCATTGTAGGCCTTGATGTTAGCATATCCTTGGTGTACAATAAAAGTCAGAGAATCTATGCTGGATTGAGAGGAAAGGAACTTGAGGCAATTGCTCTAATCTATGAGTTCAAGGAGTTCACTGATGAAGGGAGGAAGTGGTACAGAAAAGAAAAGGGGAATGAAGAGGTGACTTTCAGAAGCTGCTGGATATTACAGTATGCTTATATTGTTAGGAGAAGAAACAGGAGGAAGGGCAGCAGGCTCAAGAAGTCATGATGTTGAAGTGTGATGAAATGAAGTCAAAGGCAGGAGCAAGGGCCAAAAGATGGAAGGAGGATGCAAGTGGAGAGGTCACTTTGGATCTTGTAGATCTTTACTAGAAACTACAGAGGTAATACAGATAAAAGAGAGAACAAATTCTTTTATATGCCATAACAATAAGTGGCCCACCTCCTCGTTTGGGCTTCATGCTGGCCAAGATTAAACATCACAAAGTGTAACATTTTGTTTCAGATCCAGTAAGTAGCCAAACTCTATGTAAATGCTATAGCTTGACAAAAATAAGCTAAAATTTGTAGATTTTTTAAGGACTTTCCTTCATTTAACACTAGCCTATAATTGAACAAGACAAACCTCTCCTTTCTGTAGTATTTCAGTACATCCATTTATCTTGAGAGAGTAGAGAAAAAAGGAAAAACAAAGAAGTAAAAGGTCAGAAAATCTCCATCCCAAAAGAAGGAAAAAAATTTCATCATGTTACAAATGTTTCAATTAATATTTCAGTTGTCAATAGGTAACTTTTCCAAGTTTCCTACATTTATATATAAGCTCATTTCTGCTGGGTAAATTCTGGTAAATAATATATTCCACTGATTCCTGTCAGAACAGTACCAATGGGGAAACTTAATGGTTATAGTCAGGCCATGTACAAAATTAATTATAGCATAAATTTTGATTCTGGAGAGTATTGGCTGGGTGAATAGTCCCAAAGAATTCTAAATACTCAAGTATTAGTTCTTTTTCATTCAAAACTGTACAGCTCTCATGCTAAATAATGTGATCAAATCCTTAGAGTCAGTGAAGTACATGAAAACTCACAGAATTTAAAGTAGTGTATACCCACTGTGACAAAAATCTATATTATGGGAATTTTGTAAGAAGTTAAATTTCTTTTTAGCACAGCATGTACATTTATAATGATAATGGATTTTATGATACCCAACAGAAAGTACATTTGAAGTCTTTACTGCTTTCTACTCCCCTCTAGAGTACAGTTTATTGTAAATTTCAACATATTTGTAAATTATTTGACAGAAATAAATTACCCAGTATATACTAAATTGTTTCATATAAATCTTAAACTTTCGCATTAATCTGAAAATGGGGAGAAATTAAATTCAAATCATACCAAATCATGTTAACTCATACTTTATTAGATGATGGCATATATATTTGCATCCACAGTGACAAAATGTACCATTAGAATACTTGTGCTATTAATTTGACTCCTCTAGCTTATGGAGATTTTGCTGCAGCAGTTCTGATATATATTGTTCTCAGTTTACACAATGAATAAATGACTACCTTTAGTATTCTGTCACTTTAGCAGTAATACCACTTCTCTTATTATCTCCTCATTTATTATGCCTATAGCACAGAATGGTTAAATGGTGCATTTTACAAAATTGAAGATGACTAATCACCATCCTGGAGAAAGTACTGTTTAAATAACACATAGTATAAAGAATGGTGGTACATAATCATATTCATGTATGAAAATAAGTGCAATAAATAAATTTTGCTTGGTAGTAATTATGAAGTTACGTAGACATTTTATTTTTTTTAAAGTACGTATCATTTAATTGTTGCTGCTAAACTCTTCCTCCATACAGTTCTCTTTACATTCCACCTTGAGGGTAGGAGTAGATAGATGAGGGTAGTGCTAGAATCAAGATATTAGGGTGCTAGAACTCTTTTTATGAAATGTATTCCTTGACATTTAAGAAAAGATCAAGTTCTTCAAAATGAGGATGTGAATTAATTCATGTCAGATTCTCAAAGAAGTCAGGAGGAATGAAAAGAAAAGACAGTTCTACCCTCCATACTTGCTCTGAGTGACATACAAAATTGTTAGGACCTGAGTTTTCACTGTGAGGGTGACAGAGCACTGGCACAGGCTGCCCAGGGAGGTTGTGTAGTCTCCTTCCCTGGAGACATTTAAAACCCGCCTGGACGTGTTCCTGTGTGACCTACTGTAGGTGATCCTGCTCTGGCAGGAGGACTGGACTAGATGGTCTTTTGAGGTCCCTTCCAACTCTTAACACTCTGTGATTCTGTGATTCTATGATTTTCAGAATACAGTGGCTCATTGCTTCAGCTTTATACATTCAAAAGCAGTTTTGAACATTAAAAAACCCAAACTGATAATAACTCACATAAACTTTAAGAATACAACTGTTAAAATCCCCCGTAACTGAGCCTTCCTAGCTGTACTGAGCTTCCTTACTTGTACTAGCTGTAACAGAAACCAAAATGTTAAGAGGTAGTATGTTTGATTATTACGCAGTGAGAAATATCCCCATACAAAACTACAGCTTTGCAACCTTTGAAGAATGAGGACTTGTGAATCTTTCAGATTCACAAGTGCAGTTTTAAAGGTTCGAGTAACTCATCTGGGAGTCTTACAACTGCAATAAGGAAATATTTTGTCAACCTGCTGATTCCTTTCGTAGTGGCTGACTAACAAGATCATTAATGAAAGGCCTCCTGTTGCAGGTGCTTGCTGAAGTACAAGAAACTTGACTTTCAGAAGTTGATTTTTTCTGAAATACTGAGTTTTGCTGGAATTCAGAAGGAACAGGAACCAAGAGTTGTCTAAAAGCATAGGCTTCCAAAATTCAAATTTCCTACTCATTATGTCATCATGACAGCTGTAAAAGTAGATACCTACCACAAATGCAATGGGGATAAACAGCCTCAAACAAAAAGAAAACCAGTATTTTTTAATTTATATTTTTTTGTACAGCTAATACAAGACTATCAATATTAGGCTTGCTTCTTTATGTCTATCAAGTTCTTTTTAAGTACTGAGCAAAAATCTCTTTCCTTGATCTGGAGATCATATATTTAAAACTATTGCTCTCATGTTAACACCTAAAATCTCTTCAACTTTGCCTTGTAAGCTTCGTGTTGCCTCATGTGTTTCAACTTTCACTTTATTTTCCTCTGAGTCATTTTAGATGAGACTCCATCTTTCCTCAAACAGAGATCCTAGTTGAGGCTGGAATGAAAGAAACTGTCATAAATTCAGTTTGCTATATGATCTTTGATCTTGTGTCTAGAGAAGCCATTTGAAATTCCGGTGAATAAAGAAATTGATTGCTTAATCTTTATTGAAAACTAAGAAAATCTCCAATGACTTTCTTTTACCACTTAACTACAGATTCCGAAGAAGAAAATATTGCATTCAAATGATGATAATGTAAGGAATAAATTGTCTAGAGATGAAACCTTGATTAAATCATCTTGTGAACTGAGTGTCATGAGGAAGCTGTCTTGTGCAAACGATAAACTAATCCCCTCTTTTATTATTGTGTCACAAAGGATGCCTGCAAATTCCCTAGTATCTTGTCTGAGTATTACTGGCCAGCTGTGCTCCATCATACATTAATCATGCTATGTCTTTCATAGTCTGATATGAAAAAGATAGATTCTTTCTATTGGTTTGGTTAAGTTAATAACCCATAGTGTTAATAACTCATACATGTGAGAAGACAGAAAGAATTACTGTCAGAATTCAAACAAGTGAGCTGGTGCATTTTATTGGAGCAAAATTCCTGACCTTTGGCTTTTTATTACATATAAATTATTTGTATAAATTATTATATATAAATTATGTCTATCACTTTAAACAAAACACAATGCAAAGTTAATATTCTTCTATGTGTTGGATAATGGATGAGATTATTCTGTTTTAAACATAGTTAGCAGGAAAATACCAATAATGATTATTGTTGACTTCTACTCAAAATACATAATTTCTAATAGCAAAATCATGGAGTTATATTCTCACTCCCAACACAGATAAGCCATGCAGAAACATACACTAATGTATATCACCTCCTGAAGAAACCAGTTATAAAATATCAGTCTTCAGGTATTGTTTTCCACAGTTCCTGCTTCTAAGATGAGGTTTATTTCCACTGCAGATCTGTACGGATTGTAATAAAACACAGTACATTTTCTCTAGACGCATTTTTTTCTCTCTTGTGTTGTACACACTAACTGTTTCTAAGAACAGTATATCCTAACATCCCTAATATGATTTTCTGAAGAAATATTGCCACTTCCAGATTAAAAAAAAAGACTCCATACCTTGTTTTATTTCTTTCTTTAAAGTAATAATTTGACACAGTCAGTTTTGTCCATTATCACTGTATTGAGTCCTTGTCCAGAGTAAATAAATTAAATTTATTACTGGATGCAATGACAGATTTGTAGATTTAATCATCTATTTGAAAAAGAAACTGAAATTAATGTATTACTTCAAGTTCATTCTTAATACATAGTCTAGAATTAACACTTGGGTTTTCACTTTTTTAATATTATTTTAAACAAAGATTTGGACAATGTGCTTATGTTTGGGGGGAAGAAAAGATAATTTGATGGTTATAAAAATTGCTTGAATAGTTAATAGAATGTATTTCCTATAAAAACCACTACTTTTATGAAAGAAAAAGTCATAGAATCACAGAATGTTAGGGGTTGGAAGGGACCTCAAAAGATCGTCTAGTCCAATCCCCCTGCCAGAGCAGGATCACCTACAGTAGATCGCACAGGAATCATACATAGAATCATAGAATCATAGAATGGTAGGAAGGGACTTTATATTTCATGTAGTTCCAGCCTCCCTGAAATGACCAAGGACACTCGCACTAGACCAGGTTGTCCAAAGCCTCATCTGTGTGTTCTCATTCCTCAGGTGATCATGGACCACATCTTCTCTTGCAGTGAGAGTGACTTTACTCCTCCAGCCCCTATTTTGCAGTCCATCCACCTGGAAAGTGTGGGAAGAGAAGTTGCCATTGAAAACCGAGGCAAAAAAATTGTTGAGTTTCACATCCTTCTCCTCATTCATTGTTACCAACATTAATGTCCAAATGGAGATCTATGATGAGTTCCTGTCCCTCAGAGGTCTGTGTTTTTTAGTATCTTCATTGGTGCCATAGACATTTGGATTCAATGCACTCTCAGCAAGTCAAGTGGTGAGCTTGACACACTTGAGGGAAAGAATGCCATCCAGAGGGATCTGGACAAGTTGGGAAAGTGGGCCTGTGTGTTCAACAAGGCCAAATGCAAGGCCCTTCATCTGAGTCAGGGCAGTCCATCACTCTCAACACAGGCTAGGAGATGAAGGAATTGAGAGTAGCCTAGAGGGACAGATAAAGAACACTGAGAGAGCTAGGGGGTTTCAGTCTAGAGAAGAAGGGCAGAGAAGAGCAACCTGATTTATTTAAAGATATCCCTGATTATTGCAGAGGAGTTGGACTAGATGGTCTTCTAAGGTCACTTCCAATACAAACCATTCCATGATTCTGTGACTTAAACAAGCATATAAGCTACTTCTATGCAGGTGTCTATATGTAGGTAGGAACCTGTAGAAATAAGACCACATCAGTACATTGAGTAGAAACTAAAGAGATTTTCAGTTAATCAGACCTGATAGCTACTTTAAAATAAGACTAGTTGCTCTCTAGTCAGCATATACTATGTTGATTAGGAGGCTGACTAAATTGCTGAAACACAAGTATTGAGTGCCATTTCAGACACACTAGGGGACCTTGCCTGGACTTCATCTTCCAGTGCAAAACACCATAAAGTTCCCTCCCACAGGTCTGGTTTATATCTGCTTTGTGATACTAGTTACATGCATTGAAGCAAACTAATCCAAGATATGAATGGACTGCAGTAGGGTTAAGATAATACTTGACTTTATTGACTCCTAAATGTAGACATGTTTCTCTGGAAAACAGCACCACTCCCACTTTCATAACAGCTAATGTAAACCAGGATGAAAAGGTGGTTTATTGTAAACTGTTAAAAAGGACTAGTAATAGGAAGGACATTTTGAGATTATGAGAAATCTTAGCGCTCCACAGTATTCTCCTGCATTTTTTCATGCCTGTAGATAGAAAAGGCAGACTAGCAATGATGATTTAAAATTACAGTTTCCAGCTCTGTCTTCATAGTGACTCAATGGTGAAGACATCTTCTCTTATTTTGTTCTGCCATGACAGGACAGGAGTCCACTATCTGATAGAATAACAATGTGAGTGAGACTGACTGGCAGAAAATACTGAAGCAGCCTGGGAAAATTGCAATTATGCTTCATGTTTAAATGCTAGCAGGAAAAAAAGGAAAAAATATAATCTAAACCTCAAGCCACCATACTGGATTTTTTTTGCCTACAGTGTTGTCTCATCCACAGAACTGAAAAACTGTAAAACTTTAAGACATGATAAATAAAATTTTAAATAATATAAGTATTTAAATATTAAATACTAATACTAATATTATCAATGATTAATAAAATTAAAAAGTCAAACACACATCTTTAGTCCAATTCCTCTGGAATTCCTTATCTCTTTTTACAGGAAAGCATGCAATTCACTGAGTTACCACAAATGTCTATAACTAAAGTACCATAGAGTTCTATCTAATAGTCTGAAGTGTGATATCAAAATGATGTTTCTTAAAAGGTGTGATGTTATTTCAAGTTATCTTACAACACTATAAGCTAAAAAAAAAAAACCAAACCCAAGCTGAAAAGAAGTTATGGATGAAAAAAATGCCTATGGGTTTTTCTATGGCGATGTCAGTCTAAATTTCATTCCTACAGTGTAACAGTTTCAAGATTTGATCCAAAACAGTCCCATTAATATCTTTGTAGACTTTTAAAACACCAGAAGTATTTATGTTCTGTTCTGACCTTTTGCATGTATCTATATCTATATCTATATCCATATAAAAGAGATCACCCTCACCCCTCCAAACTTAAATATTTGAAGACTTCAGGTATTAAACACAGAACACACAGTTCTAAAGTTATTTTTCATCATCAATAATTGTATTTTGAATTTGTTCAAATGAAGGTTCTTTGCACATTTTTGAAATTATGACTTAAATTATGATTTTTCAGAAATATTTTAGACTGTCACATATGAAAATAATAGCTGGTTAAAAAAGACATAAAAAGGACATGGACCTGTTGGAGTGAGTTGGAGTGGCAACAAAGATGATAAAGGGATTGGAGCACCTCTCCTATGAGGAGAAGCTGCGTAAATGGGATTTGTTCAGCCTGGAGAAAAGAAGGCTCAAGTAACCTTGTAGCATCCTGGCAGTACTTAAAGGATGTTACAGAAAAGATGAGGAAGGTGTCTTTATCAGGAAATGTAATGATAGGACAAGGGTTTCAAGCTGGAAGAGAGTAGATTTAGATTGGATATTAACAAGAAATTCTTTAGTGTGAGTATAGTGAGACACTGGGAACAGGTTGCCCAGAGAACCTGTAGACGCCCCCTCCCTGGATGTGTCCATGGTCAGGCTGGATGGAGCTTTGAGCAACTAGGTCTAGTGGAAGATGTCCCTGTCCATGGCAGTGGGGTTGGAACTAGATCATCTTTAAGGTCCCTTCCAACCCAAACCTTTCTCTGATGCTATGAAAATAAAAATAATTGAAAAACGGAAGTGAGCTTTGGTTGCTTGCATTTGCAATAACCTTTATTCATATATGTGTTTCAAAGATCATGCTGAAGAGGTCAGATGTAAATATTTACTGGTAAAGCACTAATAATTTGCAAACTTGTGTATGTTACAAAGAATCAATCCAGCCTGTATTGGAGGCCCACCTTAAGATCTTCCTTATCAATATTTCACATCAACCAAAAAAAACCCCAGTACTTTATCAAGTTTACTAAACAGACAATAAAAGAAGCAGATCCCTTTGAAGATCTATAAACTAAAGATCAGTCTGTCCTACATATAGAGCCTCTACCTTGACTGGCTCTTTCAGACATCTTAGAACACAAAGGACAAGAACATTTATCGCAGTGAAAATTTAGGAAAGTAGAAAAGAAATGTTAGACACCTCCATTTTCTTAAGAACAGTAAGATAGGCTTAGCAGATGATAAGGTCATGGACAGTGGTTCAGGAGACCTGAATAAGTACTCATGGATAACATTCACCTCTACAGGTTAGTCTTGAATTTAGGATTCCTGAATACTGTCAAAAAATATGTTTAGAGGATTCCTAAAGTTTTCACTTGATGGCTGTCAAGCAGGTGTCTTGTTAAAACGCATGCCAGACATAATCACCCAAGTAGAAAGAGCTGCACTAATAACAAAGCAAAGCATAAATGCAAAGCAAATTGAGTACCACACAAGTATGGTGCAGACTTGAGAATGATCTCTACAATAAATATTTCATAGTTTAATTTATAATACTAAGAGACCATCATAATTATTTTCGTTTAAGGGAGTGGAACATCTCAAGAGGAGACTGAGGGGTGACCATATTAAGGTTTATAAATATGTCAAGGAGGAGTGTCAGGAGGACGGAGTGAGGCTCTTTTCAACAGCGTCCAATGAGAGGACAAGGGGCAATGGGTAAAAACTGGAACACAGGAGGTTCCACAAAAATATTAGAAAAAACTTTTTCGCTGTGAGGGTGACAGAGCCCTGGCACAGGCTGCCCAGGGAGGTTGTGGAGTCTCCTTCTCTGGGCACATTCAAAACCTGCCTGGACATGTTCCTGTGCGATCTACTGTAGGTGATCCTGCTCTGGCAGGGGGGCTGCACTAGATGATCTTCTGAGGTCCCTTCCAACCCCTAACATGCTGTGATGCTGTGATCCTACAGAAAAATCTAACTTTGGTTTGGTATTGCTTATATTTCACAGAATCACAGAATCATAAAATTCCTCTGCTTTCTTCTTCTTTCAAAGATTAAAACCAGTTTCTGAAGGCTTATCACAAGTTTTAAGACTAAAGAGATGGCGCTAGACTGATTACTTGTCTATATTTATACTTTGATGGTGATGAAGACTAATAACATGGATCTGTTAGTGTTAGGGCTTGTTAGGTCTGAAAACCATGAATTCTAGCCAGAATTTTTAAATCTTATATAAATATGAGGAGTTGTTTCTGCCTATCTTTCCAGAAAAAGCAGAATTAAATCCCCAGACCTTGTCAGACAGCAGATCAGATCATCCCAGAATAAATGATTTTGCTATTCTTAATTAGCCAAACAGCTCACCAGACACTGCTGGGTGTGAATTAGTTAGACAAACAAGTATATTTGTCATCTGGGGTATTGCAGGTTATCCTGGCTTCTGGTTGCCACATTAGACGTGCAAGTTCTCCATCAGTCTTACATCAAATCAGGCAGCACTGTGTGAATAGTTCAGCTAGTCTGAGATAACTTCCATAGTATTGGATATTGATATTTAAACAAATAAACCAAGCCCACACTGTTATTTTGTTTATATTTTCATAAAGAACTTGCACACGTAGTTTGGCTATTCTGCATTTAGACACCATTGTCTACGTGAAAGACACAGCCTCTTTTTGTTGTAAGGCCTGGTTCAGCTCGATGAAAATAAAGTGCTTAAATCAGGCACACTGGATTTATTTTCCCAATGTTTCTGTCTAGTGCTAATCTTTCATAAGGTGACTGCTTTTCTTCCTTCTTTAGTTAAATAGGGCTTACTTAGAATTTAAAACAGACTCAGATTTAAGCCTTGAGTCTGAACACGCATCACTTGATTAATTTCATATCTTTATCAGCTAGCTCAAGATGAACATTGAATATATTAGTTCTCAGAGAAAAGATTTTTTAACAAAAATAAAGAAAAAAAGACCAAATCAAACGAAAAAAAAACAACAACCAGACCTCTTTCTTTTTACAGAATAAGCCACAAATTCACTGACAATTCTGTGGTTCATATTTGCAATGGAAAGAAAATAAATTATTCAAAAATGAAATAAAATAATTAAGAATTTAAAAGATTGCTGGAAGTTCAACCTCAGTAAATAGTTAAGTGTCTTTTACAGAAGAACTTCAGTAAGTAAAGTAGAAACGGAGATTTTCTTTCTTTCTTTCTTCCCCCTCCCCTTTTTTCCTTGACAATAACCTTGGATTCTTAATCAATGATGAAATTGGTTTATGAGTATTAAACATGATAGTAGATATTTTCCAGACATTAAAATGCTGGTTATAAATTTACAGCTCACAGCACTGTACTTTTCAATCTTAATAAAATGGAGTTAATCACAGCTTATTGTATCATTGGTGCAAAAAAATAACCCAGAGAAATAAAAATAAGTAAGTGCAAAGTTTTTTTGGATGTGAACAGCCTCTGAAAAAAAATTAATGTATTATTTGTATTGCATCATGGAACAAATTTAATCAAATAGAAAAAAAAATTGAAGGGCATCTAAGAGTGTGAAGATCTATATTGACTTTTAAATTATGATGGAAAGGATGAAATACATTCTGGGTTATTTCTCATTTGTCACTGGGCTTTTATTCTGTTTTCATAGTGTTTTAACTTGTACTATACTGGTTAAGTGTATTTTCACTTCATTGTTTGTTTAGGGAAGTTTTGCAAGAGGAGCTATGGGAAATGATCAAACTTCTTCCCCAGTCCTTGCGTCAACTAAGATCTTGTTTAACTCATTTGATATATTTTTTTTCTAGCACACCTCCAGTCTAACTAATATTGAACAAATCCACAAGCAAAATCATTCGCACTCTAACTCTCCTTCTTTTCTGGAGTAAGGATATCCTCTCAGCTTGTTCAGAGAACTCCAAACACACCCACAAAATGACTGGTATCTTCCAAATGCTCAGGAGCGAGTCCGTTAGGAACAGGGATTCTCTTTTACATGAGACTAGAATAAAACTGCATCTGAGAAGAAAGAAAAAATGAAGCATCCTTCTGCTCAAAATATTAAAATGAATTTTCCTATATATGAAATAATTTGAAGCTTAGCTGAAGTCAAATGTAAGGTAAAAAGCCCCATCATCCCCTCCCCATGTTTCCTTGGCAGAAGAATTTCCACACCTGCATCCATCTGAAACACTGAACAAACTTCAATGATTTCAGTAAAAGAGGGAAGAGGAGAG
>NW_009731060.1:0-33718 GCF_000703405.1 Apaloderma vittatum
TAGGCCATTCTATGATTCTATGATCTCACAAATGCATAAAAGTCATCCACACTACAACAATCAGGTAAGGAAGAAGTATTTCACAGAGACTTGTCTCCCTACTCCCACAGAAAACCCTTCAAGGAACTGCCTGGGAGACCCATGAATGTTTGCTCTGTTCATTTCACTCCCATATCAGTATCTTCTCCAGCAATGTGGGAGCTAGCACTAAGAAATGTGCTGAAAAAGTTCCTAGCATCTTATCTGAAGCAAAATGCTGCCCACGAGAAGAGCAGGATCTGATACAGAGCTTATCAGTCATCCAATAGCTACTTTAAAAAACAACCACACCTCTACCCTCTTCATATTGTAGAAGGAAGGGAAAGGCAGGCTCTTGTAATTTTTTCCAACTACTATAGAAGTGCTATGCTTGAAACAGAATCATTAAGTTGTTGCTCTGGAAGAAAGATTTACAGCCACAGGGATCTGACCACCAGTATGGCAAGACCCAGTCCTTCAGGTCTGACACACACACACAGTCTCTGCTGGAATCCACAATACTCGCAAGCAAGAACTGGAGGTCGGGGTAGAACTTTGCCATGGTATTTATTTCTATATCACTGCCAACATCTAGGGCCAATCCTAGAGATGAAAATTAATATTAATGCTTGTGTAATATGCATAAAAAGATCTTTTCTTTTTGCATATTATAGTTATACATGTAACTATTAATATATGAATAAAATACTATATGCATCACCACTCACAAGGCTACAACAGCTGCATCAAGAAAGCACATTTTCCATGTTATCAGGAAATGCGCACCAGATCCTAGACACGAACAGGATTAGAGGGCTGTCAAGTCTGATGCCAGAAGTACCAGACAAACTGCAAAATATCATCTCAAATCCATAGGTATCAACCATGTATGTATAAAGCTGCCCAGCTCTGCCGTACAGAGGCAGCACTCCTATTGCATTAGCGACAGGTATTAGGGCTACAAAGAGAGGGGATCTAATTAATGTGTATAAGCATATGAGGGCTGGGGGTCAAGAAGGAAGGGACAACATCTTTTCCCTTGTGCCCTCTGATAGGACAAGGGGCAATGGATTCAAGCTAGAGCACAGGACATTCCACCTCAACAAGAAGAAGAACTTCACTGTGAGGGTGACAGAGCCCTGGCACAGGCTGCCCAGAGAGGTTGTGGAGTCTCCTTCTCTGGATACATTCAAACCCCGCGTGGTCGCGTTCCTGTGGGGCTGCCCTAGGGGATCCTGCTCTGGCAGGGCGGTTGGACTCGAAGATCTCCACAGGTCCCTTCCAATCCCGAACATTCTGTGATCCTATGACAGATGTAGAACAGTGGGTGAATTCTCAGTGCTTCAGACAAACAGACTGCCTTCCCACCCTGCTTCATTTCTTAAGTAAGGACTAACAAAAGCTGATTCCACTGCATAAGGCCTGGTTTACGAAAAATGCAACAGTTTTAAAGAGTTTCTTCAAAATTTTACTCAACTCTTACCCTTTTGTGGAGATCTCCATTTCAGATAGCTCACACAAAGCTGTAACTGATGAGTAAAGTCCAAAACAGGAGTCTAAATTTGGTAATCACCTCACCTCAGTCAGATCTCCTCAAAGCCCTGGCTACTGAGACAACATCGAAAGAACTATTTTAGATTAAACTGTACCTGAATGTAGATCCAGGGTGCAAGAAATATTTAAGACACACATATATAGTCAAGGAGCTGCATACTAGTTTTATTTGTAAAATACTTTATTCCTAACAGCAAAATATTGTGATTTTAATTTATAAAAGTTAGCAAAAAATGATACATTTGAAACAGAAACAGGAAAACTATTTCTACTTTTATTAAATTCTCTTTTCAATATGGAAGATATAGGTATGCACTACACTAACGGATTTCAGTGCCAGTCAGGTTGTTCAATAAATATATCATTCTACCATTAAAATCTGTGAAGTACAGTGAAAAAGTTTCATAAAACTACTGAAAAAAAATACGCACTTTTTGTCTTTTTCTGAGGTTTGGAACTAGCAATATATACACACTCAACAAAGTTCTCGGCATTTACAAGAGCGATTGTACAGAACAGTAACAGCAAAATTTCTTAGTAGTAAACCACAAAACTGAAATCTGCAGTATAAGATTTCTAGTTTAAAAAAAATAAATCAGAAATTCAGCTTATTAAAACCTACAGAAGACTTCTGTACAGAGATGGTACAGGAAACTGGTAAGGCCATTGTATTCTAACTTGCAATAAAAAGCTGACTTTATACTGTATATAATAAATACTGCCTGTTTGTTATGAACAGAAGTAAAAGTGAGCAAGTAACTTCACTTTTTTATCCTGTTGCTAAGAAAAAAGCCAAACCATGAAACCTTGGACTTGGCTATGCACGCAGGCATAGTTCTGGAAGCCATATCTGCATCAAATTTCAGAGGTCAAATTGGTTCCCTGTGTCAGCCTTCTGAAAACTGTCTTTCTGTGCAAATATTGGACATCCAAGGCTTACACTCATGCATAACCCAAGTGTCAAGGCAAGTTCATGCACCAGTTAGCTGATACGTAGACAGTGAGAGGACTGTGTGACTAATGCTAGGGAAAAAAAAGAGTAACAGGAAGGTATATACTGAATACTTCCTCTTCTGAAAACAAACAAACAACAAACAACAACCAAAAATGCAACCAAAAGATCCCTAACAATGAAGAACTCGCCCAACAAAGAGTCATTAACTTCAGTACCATTGCTGCTGTTGAATTTCAACTTAGAAATGAAGCTGAGAGGGATGTGAAAATAAATACATTTAGTCATTACTTCATGAGTTCAAGTAATTTTCAACATTAGTTTGTTTTTTTTCTGGTGCCCTTTTCAGTACATTAATAAATCTTAGTGTTGTGTGGACAGAAAGGAAAGACAAGGGCATGAATGTTTATTATTGACAGTAACTTCTTTCACCGAGTGACAAAGGAGCCAACAAGGAGAGGTGCTTTGCTGGACCTTACACTCACCTGCAATGAGGGACTTGTTAAGAATGTGCAGGTCAAAAGCAGCCTTAGCTGTAGTGACCATGAGATAGCAGAGTTCAGCATCCTGAAGGTAGGGAGGAGGGTAAAAAGCGGGCTTACAAATCTGAACTTCAGGAGACCAAACTTTGGTCTTCTCAAAGGTCTGTTAGGAGAAGTCCTATGGCATTCGGGTCGTGGAGAGAAGATGGGCCCAACAAAGTTGGTTAAAATTCAAGGAATGCCTCCTTCAAGCTCCAGAGAAATCTATCTCCATGAACAAGAAGTAAGGTAAGTAGAGGAGCAGGCACCATCTACCTGGATTTGAGGGAGGCCTTGAACACTGTCTCCCTTATCCTCACAAGCTGTTAACAAATGGGCTGGACAGCTGGACAGAAAGGTGGGCTGGGAACTGGATGAATGGCCAGGCCCAGAGGATGACAAACAGCAGCATGCAGTCTACTTGGACCAGGGGTGAATACTGGGTCTGATCCTGTTTAACATTTTAATAATGATCTGGATGATGGGCAGAGCATACTCTGGGATGTCCTAGTGGACACAGAGTTGAACATCAGCCAGCAATGAGCCCTTGCCATAAAGTCTAAGAGTACCCTGGGCTGCATGAGAAAGCTGCTGCAGCAGGCTGAAAAAGGTGATCCTCCTCCTCCTCAGCACTGGTGAGGTCACACATGGAGTGCTGGGTCCAGCTCTGGGCTCCCCAGTACAACAGAGGCACAGACACACTGGAGAGAATGCAGCAAAGGGCCTCAAAGATGATGAAGGGACTGGAGCATCTCTGGTGACAAAATGCTGAGAGAGCAAGGACTGCTCAGTCTGGACGAGAGAAGGCTCAAGGAGGACCTCATTGAGGTACAGAAATACCTGAGGGGACAGTGCAAAGAGAATGGAGCAAAAAGGATTGAGCCAGGCTGTTTTCAGTGGTGCCCAGTGGCAGAACCAGAGGCAACAGGCACAAACTGGAAGCTCATTCTGAACATCAGGAGAGTTTTTCACCGTATCAATGACGGAACTCTTGCACAGGTTGCCTAGGAAGGCTGTGGAGTCTGCATCCTTGGAGATATTCAAAAGCCTTCAGGACATAGTCCTGGACAACTGGACAAGTGTCCCTGCTTGAGCAGGGACAGTAGACCAAGTGACTTCCAGAAGTCCCTTCCAAGCTCACCCGTTCTGTGATTCTGTGCATAAACATTGCACATCTTTCAAGATTTTAAGTTAACAAGGGCAGAATGACAAGTGTCAGAACAGCAGCCTACCCAGACAGCAAAGTAAACATGCCTAGGGGTTGTAGATCTGGGTATTAAAAGCTATGACTTTGATCTTGAGAAGGTGTACCTCCGATACTGGATATCTCTGACTACAGACCAACACTACAGCATGTGTCCTCACTTTTAACTGAGGGATTAGTGACTTGAAGATGATGCAAGTTATGATTTACTCAAATCTGGATCAGGATTCAAATCCTCCAGATGGAAAGTTGCAGCAGATTTGCATCTTACGTCTCATCCACTGGTGTGGATGCCCACATACCACTAAACAGCAAATCAAGCCCCTAAAGAAGTATTTTCTTTAATTTTTGTCCTCTTCTGAAAACAAACAAACAACAAACAACAACCAAAAATGCAACCAAAAGATCCCTAACAATGAAGAACTCGCCCAACAAAGAGTCATTGTTCTGAAAAAACAGAACCAACCATTGGACATTTTGTTGTGGATGCTTTTTTTGTGCTAAATCAAGAGGAAAGAAAGTACTACCAACTGTACTTAAACACTGTTGTCTGCCTCTTTCCTTATCCTACAACAAAGACTGCTATAAGAGGCATAAAAGTGAGAGAGATACGGCAAGCTGGGTAGATGCAATTAAAAACAAAATCCTTTCTGCATTAGGTAATTTTGTTTAAAATATCCAATTGTGATAGCAAATTTCATTCTTTGCACAATAATAGAGACTTTTTATCTGGCTAACAGTCTTCCTCCAAGGAGGACCATTCTTTCCTATCTGCTTCTGCTGGCCTCTGCATTTTTTCTAATCAGATTAATCTTTCAGAGTCAATGAATCATGACAAGATGATGCTTTTGGGGAAAGAATATTGCGAATGCTACAGGGAACAGTGGAGTCTATTTCTGTGGAGCACAAATGCTACTTAAAGAGTTAGGGCTCCCAAGCCTTCTGCTAACTTTGGTCTTGTGAAATACTACTACCTAGTTCTGCTGACAACTCAGTATAAGAGGACAACTTCGTGTAATAAGGTTCTATGTGGGATTTATAAAAACCTGCTAAACTGAGATTTGAGACAGATGGTAGAGAGCTTCAGTCCGCGAGATTGATAGTATCACTTTCAAACAGCTTCACCGCAGCAGGACTCTGTGGAGGACTCTTTGCAGTCAATTGTGGCACTGCCAAGACTTTCCGCTGGATTCCAACTGTAGCCTTTTTATGGTCATGTCTGAGACTGCGGATTGTGCTGTTTATGGCAGCCACGCATGCCTTCCAGTCATATCCAGTTTCCTTTAGATCAAAGGATGGATAATTGTCTTGAAGAAAGTCTGAAAATAAGCAAGTATATAAAAGCGAGTTATCAAATTATTTATGTGAGCTATACACTCTTAAGCCAAAACAAGTGCATGTTACCAAAAGAGGGCAGTGAGTCAAATTACGTAGCTTGAAGAGCAAAGCTACAGGGCAGGTATTTTTCATACACCCTCTCTCTGTTTAATTTGAAAGTAAGTAACAAAAGGTCTAAGCATAAAAACAAAATATGCAAAAAAAGCATGTAACCATACATTTGGGCTTGATTCCTTTAAGTGCTGAGTAACTTCAGCTTCTAATGTGGTCAACCAGAGCAAGGAAATCTCAGGCTTAGGACCAAGCCCTCTGTCAGAGGATCTTGGTCAACTATATTTACTAAAACAAAACACAGCAAAGTGACGCAACACAGCTGTAGAGAACAGCACTGAGGAAAACTGCAAGAATTTTTTCCCTACCACACTGCAATAAGATCAGTAAACAAATACTTGAGAGTTCAGTAGCAATGGGATAAAAAAGGTAAGACTATGGCACCTTTCTCCCATTCAACGAGTAAAAGGAGTCATTTTAAAGCATTTTATTTTTTAATTACTGAGAAGTCACTGTCCTGAGCTTAGTTGAATTACATATTTTCTCTACGGAAGCCCCTACTAGATTTAAATACGCACCAAAAAGGAATCCTCAGCTGCAATTTCTACTTCTCTGATGAACATCCAGACTTGCTTTAGTAGAATGAAAAGTATAGCTAGTTGATATTATGTCAGTTTTGTTCTTCCACTGCTCTCACATACAGTGTCAAGTAAAAATCTAATAAAGTATCATTGTTTAGAGTTAAAATATTAACTTCTAGTTCCAAACCGGGAAACCTATTTTGCCAGAAAAGCATGGGTCTGAAGGAAGAGAATAACAGAGAGAAAAAGTTTTGGCTCTTGGAGTTTACTCTCTTCCAGGGCAGGAGTGAGAGTATCTGAGGTTCTTTCATCTTCAGGATGCACCTGTAATAAACCACGCTGACAAAGAGTACACAAGCTGTTGGCTGAAGCAGCAGCCAAGAGCTCTTCCCCTCCATCTCGGAGAGCAAATTCAAGACAAAGCTTGGCCTCAGAGCTACAGAACTGCAATTCCTACTATCAGGCCTACAAAGCCTTTGTACGTGGCCCATGAAACTGCTGTTAAGTTAGGTCTTTTCTTTCACAGAAGCTGACCAGTTGCTGAGACTGCAGTAAGGCTGTGTGGGGCCCCTTCCTGCTCCGTGGGGTCACATTCAGGGGGCTGATGCTGCCACCCAATCTGGCTATGTTAGAATGCTCATGCAAACAGGGCCAGGGACTGCCCTCTGGCCCCAGAGCTGAGCGAGGTGGCCTGGCTGCAGCCACAACACAGAGGACTTTATCTCTCATCTTCTCTGGAGCCTACATGATGTTCCTGCAGCCTTAAGGCACATTTAATACATCTTTTGAACGCTTCTTAAGCTCAGAATGTCACAAAAAATGTGTACTGTGGAAGTATGTGGAGATGCTTAAAAGTGTCAAAGCTTCCTGGGCTAGTGGTGAAGGAAAGCGCACAATTTGGGAAAGCCTACTCTTAAGTATAGCCTTGCTATATTGGGAATGTTTTCTGGCCCGCTCTGTCCCTCAAGCCATGCCCAGACATCATCCCAGGGATTGCAAGCCCCAGGTCCCTTTTATTTAGGACTGTGGTTGTATCCTCAGAGGCAATCTTGACACAACTGTGGAGCTCTTAGGCTGCACTGTCCAGATCTTAAGAACTCTTTCAATCTCCCTATACTCCACACATGGAAGAGAAGCAGTTTCAAGATTTGTTAGGAGATGCATGTTGCAAAAAAGTGTGAAGAATCACAAAACATCTCAAGTCAGAAGGAACCTGTAATAATCATTGAGTCCTGCTCCTCACAGGACTACCTAAAACTAAATCACATGGCTAAGAGTATCATCCAGATAAGGGTAACTAGTCAAATATGCAACCTTACTAACCCAGCGAGCACTATCCCACAGTGACATTGTAAGGACACAGGAGGAAATAGATCCTTTAACAAGCCAGTGGTGTTGGGAAATGTTGAAGGCACTCTACTATTATGCTGCCTGCAGCCTAGAATCCAGCCCAGTAAATAACGTCTCACAAGCAAAATTTAAGAATCCCTGGCAAAGTATTTTCTATTTAGATTTCTCATAGAAAAAGTCAACTTTTACAATCAAAATACATCAAGAACACAGAAGATTAAAGAAAAGGGAGAAAGATTTCTATATCGCATGACCAATCCTTTTAAAAACACGTTGAACCCTCTAAGATCTTGTAACAGCCATGGAATAAACGGCTGCCAAAAACCTCATGATCTTTCCCCCAACACCATTGTGTTGGCCATGCTGAAATCTTACCAGACAATGTCAGCTTTTCTTCTGTGTGATGAGCCATAGACTTTTTCTACCTACAACCTGCTTCATATTCCTCCTCACTTGCTACATAACTGTTAGCCAATTCTGCTGTCACAGCTTTACTCAGCTTTGCAAGAGTGACTGAATGACTCTAACAGAAGACTCTCTCTCAGGAAGAAGCATGGATCAGCGTTCCAGAGGTCTTAATACTGGAGTGAGAACAACGGAAAACGCAAAACATCTCTCAGTTCCAACCGTAACATGCTCTCCCCTCTGCTTCTGGAATAGCATTTGCAAATAGAATAAATGATGTCAATTTCCTGAAGACATCTTAGGTTCATGTAAGCAGATGAAACTGCAAAATTGTCCTTATTCATATAGTAGAAGAGGTTCTTGCATGCTATTTGAGAAGATACACTTCAGTGAAGATTCATGATTCAAATAGCTGAAACTGGTCTAGGTCAAAATGCTTCCTGTTCACTTGGCAGCAGTCCTTATACCTCCCACCTCTGGCTTCTAAACAACTAAACCATTGCTGAGATCTTTTCTCAACAGAGCCTTTTAGGTGAATAAGGACAGCTGATCTTTGAGTCTTTAGAAGGGACAGGCACTTGAATCTGTTCCTTTCTGATCACAGTCACTCAGTCCATGAGGGACCTCAAGAGTTCACTACCCCAACCTTCTGCTCAAAGCAGGGACAACTTTGAGGTGAGATCAGGTTACCCAAGAATTTGTCCAGTGAAGTGTGGGGAAAAAAAAAAAAAACCACAAGAAAAACGAAAAAGGGAAAAGTCCACAAGTGAATAGTAAGTAAACAAAATTAGAGCCATTGAAAAAGGTACTTCTTCATCACTTCTTCTATTGATTTTAAGTTCCGTTTTATGTTACTGAAATACAGGCTAAGGGAAATATGATACAAATATTTTAGTTTCAGAAGAAAATTGTATTCGTTTTTTTTCCTGAGCTGGCAAAATTATCGTTCTCAAAGCCAGACAGCCAGTTGTTTTGACTGTAAGAGATAAGCATCTCATCTCTCCCAGCTCTATTTGACAGATGAGCACTATCCCATCACTTTCAAGGCGTATCAGCCAAATTGAGATCTTCCAGCTGCACCGTTTGGAGCGGATCAGTAAAATGGTGCATGGGAAGTATCCATTAGTAAGGTAACGTAACCATGGTTGGAGATACTTATATTTGGGGAAAGCTAGCTACAAATATATCACGGAATCATAGAATGTTTGAGGATGGAAAGGACCTTCAGAGGTCATCTAGTTCACCCCTCTTGCAGTGGGCAGGGACATCTTTAACCAGATCAGGTTGCTCAGAGCCCCCAACAACCTGGCCTTGAACATTTCCAGGGATGAGGTTCTACCACCTCCCTGTACAACCTGTTTCAGTGTTTCACCATCCTCATTGTAAAACATTTCTTCCTTATATCTAGTCTTCGAAACCATTACCTCTTGGACTATCACAACAGGCCCTGTGAAAAAGTCCTTCTTATAGGTCCCCTTTAAGTACTGAAAAGCCACTATAAGGTCTCCCTGGAGCTTTCTGTTCTCCAGGCTGAACAACCCCAACTCCCTCAGCTGTTTTTCATCATGTGGGTGAAACATTATCTATCCAACATAAAAACATGCTTACTGTTCCCAACCACTACCCAGAGGCCTGAAAGACTTTGATGGCTAAGATTGAGGTAGAGGAAGCATCTCAGCCTAATCTGACACTGCTGTCACTAAGTTACATGCCCCACTCAGCAATATGCCCACATTCTCCTTGCTCAATCTTTAAGATTTTTAGAAGCTTTTAGAAGCTTTTCTTGCTGCCCTTGTCATTCCTCGCAAGGCCTTCCTAACATGATTCCAACACTCCCAGGCTAAATTCTAAGTTGTTAAAATCCTGCTTCCTAAGTTGTCTTTGCTTCCAATCTCTATATGTTGCTTTTTTGCACTGGAGCTCAGTTTTGGATTCCCTGCTTAGTCAAACCTGTCTCCCTGTAACTCCACCAGTTCTCCTAAGCTTCAAGATGGACTCTCCTGTGCTTGCTGAACATTGTCCTTAAAGACCCACCAACTTTCCTGAGCTTGTCTCCTCTTCAGAGCCATCTCTCAGAAACTCCTACTTATGAGCTTACCAAGTAAGATAAAGTTTGCTCTCCTGAGCTACAGGGTCTGTACTCTAACTCTACTCAGGATCTTAGGGTCACTTATTTCATAGTTGCTACAGGCAATGCTGCCACTGATTATCACACCTCAACCCTTCTTTTGAAGAGCTGTGCACTACTTTTTGTCGGCCTACCTAGTCCCTATATCAAGAAATTATCCCCAACATCCTCCAGAAGCCTCTGGGACTGTTTCCATCTCCCACTGTGATGCCCTTCCAAGCACATAGCATGGAGACTGAGTTTCCTCATATAAACCAGGTTTGTGATCTGGAGACTTCCTTGAACTGCTTAAATATAACTTCACCTACTTTGTCTCACCTTGTCTCACTGTTTGCACTAACATTCGTCAGAACAGCTTCACAGACTTATTTCTGAAGGTCCATGATTTGTTCACAGGATATAATTTCTCTTGTTAATTTCCTCAGATTATCATTTGAGCAGAGATTTTCTTACTCACCTCTGAGAGCATTAATTCTGTTGCAATCCAGTGGGCTCATGCCACGCTCAAGATTACCATATACGTTGCTTTTTACCAGCACATCTTCAGTGAACATATGACGAATTAAGTACCGAGCTGACAACTCTGGCCGAGACTTCCCCTTAGCTACACAAATGACTGAGAAAGGCAACTGAACGTTGCGCCATGGACTTCCAAGAAATTCTAGAAAAGATGTCAGCAAGAGAGAGAGAGAAATTTCACTTATGCTATAGACCATGCTTCAAAAAGTGGTTGTATTACACTAAAACTAGGATACAAAAAGTTCGCCCCGCAACTACTGCACTTGCTTGGAAAGACCAGAACAAAACCCTAACACTACAGCTGATACTAAAATGCAACATATTGCAGACAAATGTCCAAGCAGCCAAAAACCCCTGTTTTAACAACATTACAGCACTTCTGATATGCTTTCAGCAATGCTAGCACTGTAACCTGCATTATTAATGATTGCTTTCTAAATTATTTTGACCTCCCGTAAGATGATGCTACTCCAATTAAATGAGTAAATGAAAGTTCTATTTCAATGGTGCTTAAATACCATCACTGAAAACTGAAAAACAGAGGGAAGAATATTTTTTAACTACTTCAACCTGACTCCATTGGAAACATAAACCCCAACCAAAAAAACTCATAGCAAAATGTGTAGTAAATCAGGAGGTCTGTGGGATCAGACTAACAAATACTGGGTGCAGGAGCAGATCTGATAGAGCCCCAGAGTGACTCTAACCAAATAAATTATTTCCAAGGGCAACTAATCTCAGCTCATCTTCCTTGACACTCTCTAGAGGCATCATGCTGTACATGGAATTTTTTCCATTGCATTTTTATTTGGCCCTCCCAAAAAAGGCTGCTTTAAGATTTTTATTGTCCCAAATTGCCCATTTTATAGAAAGGTGTGCTTTTCTTCCGAAATTGCAATACCGTTCAACAGATATTCTAAGTGAGTTTACTACATTAAGACAGAATATCTATCACATTTTAAAAAAGGCTATCATGAAATAATTCTTTAAAATAATAATTCAGATAAACTGAACAGAATATCTTACAGCTGAACTTTCCAGCCTTACAGCAGATATACACTATGAGACACTGGTAGATGCAAATACATGTTCCATTAGCCAGATAATGTTCTTATGTGCTCCCATGAAGACTTACTATATATACACACACCAAGCCTTAAGAGTGAAAGAAGGGTCACATAGTTCAACAAATTCCTTTACTACACAATTTCAGTAGCATCTTTTAAAATCTAACACAAATCCAGAAGAAGAAAAGTTCTTAATTTACCCATAGGTTCCAAAGACTGTGCTTTCTTAACCAAATGTGCGTGGAAAGCTTCTGGAAACTTTTCCAATCCTGAATTCTGCAGTACATCAGTTGCAGAGCCGGTCATTTTCTGAAAATTGCCTTTACTATCTTCATTATAATTTAAATCTACACAATGAGATGTATCCAGAGCATCAGATGCTTTTTCCTTCCCTTCAGCTGTGTCCTGAAACATTAAATAAGGTTAGCACATTGCAAAGGGTTAGGGCTGGCCAATGTATCACAGGTGCTTTCTAATCCCTCTTTGTGGGAGGGAAAAGGCAATAAGGCAGAAACAGTTACAGACTGGAAAAGAAAATTAAAACAGCTTTAATAAAACAATATTACTACTAATCAGTAGCAGTAATAATAGTAGTACTAAAAAAGAAATAATGAAATATGTACAAATTGAACCCCATCCACCCACAACCCCAATAGCAATCTCCACGGATGCTGCAAAGCAGGCGGCAGCGGGGAAGCCCCAGGCTCAGCAGTGGAGGGGAACCAGGCACAGGAGCTGGATTCAGGAACTCAGGATCAAGATCAAAGGTAGAAGTTCGAACGGAGCCCTCCTTGGATGCAGCCACTGAAGAAGCAAAAGAGCAAGAGAGTCTAATGCCCGTGATCCCTCAGCTATATACTGAATGTGACATTTACGAAATGGAATACTTCTGTTGGCCAGGTTTGGGCCACCTGTCCTCTGCCCCTTCCCCCCCAGAGGTGCAGTCTTTTACTTCCTTATGACCTCTTTTGCTTTCTGGCACCCCCAGCGTGGCACACAAGATCCAGCAATGACCTCGGTCACTACAGGAGCAAGTATCACCAAGAGCTCTTCTGCGTACCAATCTGTGGCAGTAACTGCAAACGTGAGGCATTACCACTTCAAGTAGCAGACACTGTCTGCAAAAACATGCTGTTAACTTCAGAAAGTGCAGGCTCTCTCAAAAGAGATTGAGCTGAAAAGCAAAACTGCTAAACAGAATTGGCTCTGTTTAGCTCAAGTCAGGACACACATGCACCGAGAGAAGCCTACCAGTTTTTTAATTAGTGTTGCAGTTCACTTCTAATTTAGTAAATACCTGGAATCTAATTTATACAATATAGTTACATCTGGATTTCAGTCAGGAAACCACAGGCAATTCACACAAAGCTTTTTAGAGGAAGAGGTAAATGGAGTTTCAGGTGCTTTGGGAGTAACATTTCAGCCACTATAAAGCTGAAATGCACAGCTGGATGTATCCAAAGGAGAGCCTGTGAAAACAGTGCCAGTAGCTACATGTTTAGGCTTGCAATCAAATTTGACACTACTTCTGGGCAACATTTACAGTGCTTTCCTTTCAGTATCATATGCTTACGCATTCCTTAACCCAGTGCTGCACACGGGAGCAGGAAGAAGCAGAGCAAGAGAAAGGGGCAGTTTCCAGGGTGCCCTGTATGGAAATAGTGTTGGAGTCAGCAGGCTCATGCTGAACAACGCAAAGACAGAATCCAAGGAATTTCCAATTAGAGCACACGTATGATGAATTCCAATAATTAATTTGACAAAGAAGCACAAACTCAGTATTTATTAAATTATCACCTTGAGACGACTTACCGGCTTTATTTTTGTTTCAGAGCGTAAACAGCGGATCATAGCATTGACATTTGTGATACAGGTTTTCCAGTCTTTTCCATACTCGCTCAAATCATAGTTTGGAAAGTTCGTTGCAAGAAATTCTGCATATAAAACACAGAAAAAATTTTAAGCTTCATGACAAAAAACTCTATATTTAAAAGTATTCTGACTTAGAAAGAGAGAAAGCTAAGAAATGCTGCATGTTTAATGTTCTCCATTCAGAAGCTTTATATTTCCAGCTTTAATTAAAGAGAGATAGTAAACTGTCATTTTGAAGCTAAGCGGTGCTAAGAATTTAAGATGTGCAGTGATGCTCTTTTGAGGTGTTGTAAATAATTCTTCTATTATGAAGCATTTCCCAGTAAAAATAGGGGAAAGCTGTGGTTTATCATACTAACTTAGGAAAAAGAAACAAAAACAACAGAAAAAACCCAAATCATCACCAAAAAACACCACGAAAAACCAGACACAGGGTAACATTGATGCTGCAACTACTTCACGTATCACAGAATCACAGAATGTTAGGGGTTGGAAGGGACCTCTGAAGATCATCTAGTCCAACCTTCATCCCAGCATACCTAACCACTACACCATAGCCTCAAGTGCTAGATCTACTTTTTTTTTAAACACCTCCAGGGTTGGTGACTCCACCACCTCCCTGGGCAGCCTGTTCCAGTGCCTCACCACTCGTTCAGTAAAGAACTTCCTCCGAATATCCAATCTAAACTTACCCTGACGCAACTTGAGGCCATTTCCCCTTGTCCTGTCATTAGTAATTAGAGAGAAGAGACCAGCACCAGCCTCACTACAGCCTCCTTTTAGGTAGTTGTAGAGGGCAAGAAGGTCTCCTCTCAGCCTCCTCTTCTCCAGACTAAACAAACCCAGTTCCCTCAGCCGCTCTTCATAGGGCATGTTTTCCAGACCTCTCACAAGCCTTGTTGCCCTTCTCTGCACCTGCTCCAGCACCTCAATGTCCTTCTTGTACTGTGGTGACCAAAACTGGACACAGTACTCGAGGTGCGGTCTCACGAGTGCCGAGTACAGGGGCATGATCACCTCCCTAAATAATCTCCCACCCTTCGAAAAAGAAGGAGATATATAAGTTAACATATATATGCCATGAGATCTGTGTAAATGGCTTGACATTAAAAAAAAAAAAAGGGCCCTTCCCATCTTCACCATTTCTCAAGCAAATAAGAGAATCAAGTATTTCAGAGTAACAAGTTAACATTCACTCCAAGTAAATCATGGCCATAAAACCCCAAACCCAACAAGAAAAAAAAAAAAAAGCCACCCCACATAACCTATGCTGCACACAAAGACAAAACAAGTAGCAATGAAAAATTTAGAAAGAGTCAGCATGACTGACTAACATAAAGTACACAAAACTAGATAATTCAGAAATGGTTTATCCACACTGAAGGAAAACAAACATTGAGAATTACAAAGCAGAAATTCAAAACCCAAAAGACACATTAAGAATGGAGCACATCTACTACCGCATTTATCAGTTCACCAGTTGTAGACCATCAGCAGAAACATTCAGAAAAGGACTTCTTGCAAGTTAAAAACTTTGTTAAATAGTAAAGAAGCAAATCTGTGTATTTGAAAAGATAGCATACCTCTTATTGCAGCAATTTTGTTTGGATCCAATATTCTCCGCCCTCGTGCACCCACTCCCATAATGCTGCACAGTAATGTCTCCTTGGGGAACAAGACACGAACTAAGTAGCGCGCTGCGTACTTTGGCTTAGTCTTTTGCTGAGCTTTCATCAAATAGCATCCCAGAACTTTTACATTCCTCACTGGGTCACCAACGAACTCTTTTGTAAAACAAAAACATTTAAAGAGAAAAACAATTTTAAAAAATGCTAGAGAGTTGTTAAAGAATAAATAAATAAAAGAGAACACTTTTTCAAATTCTCTCTTGACCTCTATGGTAGTCTTGGTATATGGTCCCCACTAGAGCAAATTCTAATATTTATTACTTACATTTGCTCTTAGCAAAGCAGCTTTAAACTGAACGTAACTGGTAACTGGAATGGTTCTGAAACACGTTAACCACCAACATAACTAACTCAAACAGTAACACCCAAGAAAAAAAACTTAGACACATAAGAGTCCATAACAAATGTGCAGATATGATGTGTTTTCAAGACACTGACCCATGAAGAACAGCATATCCATATACAGTACAGCTAAATCATACGCTGTTTACGAATTTGCAGATAGATATCTGAGTATTTCACTTGCTATTCATGCAGCTCTTCAGCTGTTCGAACTTACTTTTTTTAGACCAAGAGCAACCAAAAACCCATAGCTCAGCCTTCCACATAACTCAGGGCATTTATGCTTTAGGAAAAAAAAAAAAAGCATTTGTTTTTAAAAATTGGTGCTATGTTATATGTGTTTGTTCATTATAATGCAATGATCTATGGAATTCTTAATTTTCTGTGAAATTCAGTATTTTGAAAGAAATTGAACATTGGAGGATACGGGGATAAAGGATTTTTCTCTGATAAAGTCCTCCAGAAAAAGAAAACAGGTATTTCCTTCACTAAAATAATGTAACCTGCTTTCCTACATGCAAAATATGCCAGCTTTACTGGCAGTCTCCTTTGTCTTTCTAAACATACATATAGCACGCATACCTCATTTTTGACATATACACAGGATAAAAATAGGTTACATTAAGTGTATCAGGAAAGATGAGAGCCCAGTCTTCAAAAAACCACAACCTAAAGCACGTACTGTAAAACCAAAGGCTTGTGGTAGTCTATACAACTGTGTATAGACTGCAGAGCTTTTTAAGTGATCCCTGGCATATTAAACATTCCTATAACCTTTGTTTCAAGAGTTTTAAACAGTATTCCATTATAGAAATGCTTGTAAGGCAACCAGTTCCACTCTTTACATCTGCTAAAATATTATCACAAGATATCTTTAGGCATCCTTTTAATGCCAGAGCTGTTTTTTAGCCTTCGTTTCTGAGTATTTGTTAAAAAGGAACTCACCAAAGCCAGGACTGATGGAGACTGAAGAAGGTGGTAGTTCTTCACTAACGTTCACGCTGCCAGATGTGCTGCCGTAGTTCACCACGACAATGTTATTTCCCAGAGCGGTCTCGGATGGCGCCGGCATCGATGATGATGCCAGCGGGGAAGATGCAATGCTGACAGTACTTTCCACAACGTCGTCGACAAGGCTTGATTGCGCAGAAAGGTCAGGCAGCCTGTCAGCCCCTGCGTATGACGAATGCAACGAGTGCGTAGAGACTATCGTGGGGAGCGGTGGGCTCTGCCTGTGAACAGGCTGCTCCGATTCCAGCTTAAATCTCTGCTGAACATCTTTTACTGTGGAATTTGCTGGAACGTGGCCATTTTGCAAAGCAACGCTTACGACTGGGCTGTGCCTTCCCTGGCCTGGTGAAGAGAGTTGAAGACTTGATTCCCTTTCCATAGATTTCTCTACTCTTATTTTCCCTTGAGGCAAATGACCAGAACTTCTGTATGTAAATCCAACTGGTTTCTGCGAATGTAATTCAGAAAACAGTTAAAAGGTTAAGTTACATATATCTGGTCATTTTTATCTTTTGCAAACCAGGAAGATGAGATTTTACTGATTACACTACTGGCAACAGACTTCATTGAAAAGCAGGTTACATTATTTTAGTATCACTACCTGAAAATATTAAAACATTCAGCTCTGTCTAGAATGGAAGATTCCAAAGAGACTTAAACTGAGAAATAGGCTATGTTTTCCACCATCTTTTGTTAAGAAATACATCCACACTAAAGCATGTGTTCTAGTTCAAAATACAAGTCACTGAACAGGAGCTACCAAATGTAACTGACACATGCAGATTTGGGTTTTCATTTGTTTGCTTTGTTTTTCATATAGGAATAAAATGCATAGTGTGTACTCAATATAGAATCTTCTTAAATTTTTTGAATAAATTTTCTTTTAGTTGCAGAAACCAGTGAGACAGTACACCACATCTCACAAGGCAGCAACACCAAAATAAACAGGGGGTTAAGATGTAACCTACACAATAAATTTATGTTTATTCTAATAAAACACAAATTTTACAGCATCTATCACAGAACACCAAATTACTATACACCAAACTGAAGCTGGTGTATAGTAATAAATCTAGAGTAATTTAATTTAAATAAAAGATTTTAAGACTACTACTTTGTTATTAATTTTAATCATAGAATGCATTGGGTTGGAAAAGACCTTTAAAGGCCATCTAGTCCAACTCCCCTTGCACTAAAGCAGGGACATCTTTAACTAGAGCACGTTGCTCAGAGTCTCATCAAGCCTGACAATCTCAATGAGAGATTTATTTATTTTTTAAATAAACATCAGAGAAAGTGAGAAATTTACCAGAAAAAATGAAAGTCTTAGGTCTTTAACACTTACAGGTTTAAGCAACAGTGGCTTTACACGAGTATGCTGCATTTCTGAGACCACCTGATAAAGCAGGTCAAATTTCTTATCCAGTTTCTGAATGGCATCATACATGGCCTGACAACAAATATAAGAGTGAAAACAGCATTGTTTCACAAGAAACCAATGTAAATCTGAAGAAATCAAGAAAGTTCAATTAATAGAAAAATCCCCTCCTTAAACAGGTTAAGATTTGTAGATAATTTATCTGTTCTTTAAGTATATTAAATATCAACTTTGATATAAAATGCAGATAACAATGGTAAACATCACAACAAAAAATTCTCAGAGAAGTCTACTCTTATGACTTTAACATGACTGGCACTTAAATATTGCTCTTTCTGCTTTAAGCAGGTTTTGGTTTTACTTATTTGGTACATGTTTTACCTTGAAAAGCTGCTGACAAGCTCTAAGGCAAGTTATGTATTATGATACACTAATTCAAGTGAAAGTAAATTTCCAAGTACACAGGTAAAAGGCTTATGGGCAGCCACAGAAATACTGATTTCTGTATCACTAGAGTGAAATATATTTAGAAAAATACAATCTCTAAAATAAAAATCTCAACTGGAATCCAATGTGGCCAGAGATGTCAGTGACAACAAGGAGGGCTTTTTCTAAATACACAGCGACAAAAGGCAGGCTAGGGAAGATGTGGGCCTGCTGCTGAATGAGCCAGGGGACCTGGTGACACAGGACCTGGGAAAGGCTGAGGTACTGAATGCTTCCTTTGCCTCGCCCTCTCCTGGCAAGACTGGCCTCCAGGAATCCCAGGTCCCAGAGATTAGGGAAAAAGGTTGGAGCACCAAATACACACTGGGTGGAAGAGAATCTGGTCAGGGAATTCTTAAGCACACTGGACACATGTAAGTCCAAGAGACTTCATAGGATGTGCCCATGAGCTGGCTGATGTCATTGCAAGGGCCCCTCCTGGTACCCTTTGATTGGTGAAGGTGAATGGCAGAACTGCCCAAAGACTGGATGAAAGAGGCTGCCTATCCCACCTTCAGGAAGAGTAAGGAGGATGACCCAGGGAACTATAGGCCAGTCAGCCTCACCTCTATCCCTGGGGAGGTGATAGAACAGCTCATCCTGGCAACCATTTCTAGGCACACAAATGACAAGAATATCACCAGGAGCAGTCAGCATGGCTTCAGCAAGGGCAAGTCACAGTTGACTGACTTGATAAACTACTACGATGAAGTAGCTGGCCTAGGCCTTCACTACTGTCTCCCACTAGATCCTCATAGACAAGCTGTTGATGTACAGGTTGGACGAACAGACAGCGATGTTGCCTGGAAAGTGGATAAATGGCTGGGGCCAGAGATCAGCAGCACAAAGTCTAGATGAAGGCCAGTAACCAGTGGAGTACCCACAGGGTCAATACTCAGTCTGATCTTGTTTAGTGTCTTAAAAGTGATCTGTAGGATGGGGCAGACCGTATCCCTCAGCAAGTTTGCAAACAACACTAGACCGTCAGGAGCAGCTTATACACTGTAGGGTAGTGAGGTCATCAAGAGGGATGTCAACAAGTGAGAGAAACAGGCTGCCAGGAACCTCATTAAGTTCAGCAAGGATAAATGCACAGTCCTGTGCCTAGGGAGGAACAACCCCCAGCACCAGGACATGGTGGGGGCCACCTTGCTGGAAAGTAGCTTGGCAGTGGTTACTGAGTTAAGTATGAGCCAACTGCATGTCCCTGCTGCAAAGGAAGCTAATGGTACCCTGGATTCCACTAGACAAAGTATTGCCAGGAGGTCAAGGAAGGTGATCCTTCTCCTCCGCTTAGCACTGGTGTGCTGGGTTCCGCTTTGGGCTCCTCAGTACAAAAGAGGCACAGACATACTGGAGAGAGTCCAGCAAAGGGCTTCGAAAATGATAAAGGGACTGGAGTACCTCTTCTATCAGGAAAGACTGAGGGAGCTGGGACTGGTCATTCTGGAAAAGAGAAAGCTCAGGGACAAAGCTCATTAACACATATAAATATCTGAAGGGAGATCACAAAAAAGGACAAAGCCAGGCTATTTTCAGTCACGCACAGTGACAGGACAATTGGCACAAAATGAAACACAGGGGAGTCTGTCAGAACATCAGGAAACACTTTTTCACTGTGAGCTGACAAAGCCCTGGAAGAGGTTGCCCAGGGAGGCTGTGGAGACTCCCTTCTTAGAGACAGTCAAAAGTCCTCAGAGCATGGCCCTGGACAATTAGCTCTAGGTGTCTCAGCTTGAGTATGGGGTTTGGACAAGATGCTCCAGATGTCCCTTCCAACCTCAACCATCCTGTGACCTATGAAAATGAGATGTAAATGACATATGGAGAAATCCACACAGCCATGCCTTTCAGAACAAAGATGGCACTGAAATCAATTGCATCCTCATTTTTAATAATCACAGAAAGAAAGATAAAATAAACACGTTTTTTCCAATTCTTTCATAAAAAGTGTCTGATCTTCAGTCAATGCTTGAAGTTGTTTCCTTCCAGATGTTAAAAATTCATGTTGCCTTACTAAAGCAATCAAGTACAAACCTTTTAAAAGTAGTATTGTAAAGGCATAATTTTTCAGACATAAAAGCTAGATAAATCAAAGCACTCAAAGTCCATCAGTTATTACTATATATTACTGTGCAATATAGAAAGTTCCTTCTTCAATGATTCCAGGATTTAGCAACTCAAACATGATGCTTACACAGCAATTTATACATAACTTTGAGCCATAGCAGTACAAAGGAACCAGATGACAGATTAGTAATCTAGTATTGGAAGGATATTGCCAACTTGAAAGTATGTATCAGACACATGTCATTAACTAATATTGAAAACAAACAAACAAAAAAACAACCCGATCAATACAAGGACACTGTAACCATATGAAATACAAAAAGGAAGTGTGTCTTTAACTAAAGGAACTTCTTTTGTTGATCTACAGCATAACTAGACAGAGAATTTTTAAAAAATACGTAAGGCTATGAAAAAAATGCTATATGGATGTGTAGTAGACGGAATTTCAAATTATTTGCAATTTTATCAAAACCAACAGTTAGGTCACACACACACAGTTATCTTTTCACAAAAATTAAATATCCTTAGTCCAAAGAACCTGTAAAACGTATGAAAACTTTGAAATATCTCAAGAAAGCACTGAAAGACCTGAAATCAGTGTGGACAATATAGGTATTATTAAAATGCTTCACATAGCCCTAGGGCAGTTTTACTGGGAGGAGGCGGTAACAGTGGGGTGAAGGAGATGGCAAGGGGCTAGGAGAGGAGCAAAAGAGGCTATAGCTTCTCATTAACACTACTTGCTACAGCACACATGCCTAGACTATTGGCAAGAATGTTAGCCATAGTCTTAGCCTATTTTCTTCCATAGTCTTGCTGAATCTGTGCTTAAGGAGACTTACAAGACATTAATACTTGGCTACAAGCCACTCACAAATTACCCTCCCTAAAGCATGGCTAAATGTCTTTCACTCTATATATTGTGACTTCAGAGCCACATAAGTTCTCACCTGAATAAATATGGGATGCTTTTAATTTTCATGCAGTGATTTTCAATCTTGTCAGCTACTGCTTCAGTAGTCAAAAGCAAAGAACTTGCCAAAACACTATCAGGATTTTGGCACACTTTTGGCAAGGCTCATGCATGACAGTAAGATCTTTCCCCTTGCTGCAAAGCCCTTCCCAATAAATCATTAGACTTCATATTTTGTAAGAAAGTTTAATTTATTTCCATCTATGGTGTGAAAACTTCAGAAAATATGAAGTAGAAGATTGTTTTTTCATTTAAAATACTGAAGTGGGCAATTAACAAATGAGCAAACAGAAAGGATGAAGGTTACAGCTTATTAAGTATAGAAAGCAAATCTTCCTGAAATTCAACTAGAATTGTTTAAATGCCATTTCAGAGACACAGGAAAAAAAATACCTGGCAATAACCGAGGACCTCCATAAGAGTTTTCTGCTGATCTCCAGTGTAGGACGCTTCAGTGTAGGAAGCTTTAGATACAATACTCTCCTTTTTCACAATATTAAAAAAAAAACAACAACAACAAAGTAAAACAAGAAAGAAGTGTAAGCAGGTAATATATACACAGTCTTAGGGCATCACATTAAACCAATAAATTCCAACTGCAAACCGCAGTTGTTATTTTAGCTATCCCAAAACACGTAGCCCTAAAGCAGCTTTTCAAAGTCAGTCAAGCAAAAGAAAATTAACTTACACACTCACAGTCTGGCTCATACTCATAAATGACACCTTCACTGTCTTCATACTCTCCTTCCCTAGTTCTCATCTGCAAAATAACATAAAGAACTTTTAATGTTTTGAATAATGAAAGAATTCAAAATATAAGCTACAGAAAGAACATGCTAGGGATTCAACTCAGACACTTCCATTTGTAGCTATATTACCTCCTCTGCCTACAAAAGTGTCCAAGTGAAAGAGTTAATGCAGTTATTTATATGTCTGTAGTCTGGTCATATGAATACTCACCTCACTTTTGTTTTATGAGTATCTTATTATGCTTTAACATAAACCTCTTGCAAATTTATATAATAATATCTATTTTTATTCAGTTATTTAAGGCCAGAACTTCCTCTTCTTCCTATATATCTAGGCTTATATAATTTTGAGATTCTATTTAGATTTCTATGCTAATGTAAATAATTTGAAAAAAGTGTATTTATTTCAATGGGTAAAACTTTGTACATGGACTGTAAAAATGTCTAAAGGAAGTAGTTTTCTGCCTGCTTAAAAACTGCTTTTAGACAGGAGTCAACAGTGACACCACCTGGACAATTTTGACATTTTTCTTTTACTGGCTGGGAGCAGTTCCTGTCCACCACACATCACAGATTTCATGAGTATGTTGTTGGTTTGTGTTTGGTTTTAGTTTGTTTGGATTTTTTAACCAAGTCATATTTAATCGGGTCTTTTTTTTTTTAAAAAAAAAAAAAACAAGATGGTTAGGGGTGTAAGGGGTGATATTTCTGTTTTACAACAGGCAGAAATAAAGAGAGTGGAATTGCTTTTATAATATTAAAGACATGCCTACCGATGGAATTTAAGAAATATATCCCATGGCATGAATTAAGCTTCAGACAGGCTCAGATTCCTTATTCAACATTAAGTTTCAACTCTTATTATCCTAAGCTGCACAGAGATTTTAATAAGTGCACATACATGGGAAATTAGTATAATATACTAATAATCATACTAATAATACACTATAATATACTATAATACTATATGTATACTATAATATACTAATAACTGTACATTAGCTGCTGTTATACACAAGTACAGTATCCAGCACAATATGGAGCATACAAAAGTCAAAGAAAAATTACATTCCCATTAACATCGAAACTGGCCTCAAAACAAAGGGCTACTGTTCAGCAAAACATACCACATTCTGTCCCACTAGAGCAGGGGCAAGTCGTTTTCTTTTATTATGCGAAAACACGAAATCCATTTTTTCAGGGTTGTGACCATTTCCCCTCTGCATACTTGCTGCATGGCTCATTTGTGATGACACGTTTTCAGCCCGAACTGATAAGCCTTCACTTCCTGGAGAAGTAGAGAGAAAGCAAAGCACATCAGCAGGTTTCCCATTGCTTTAAAACATTGCAATACAAGAACCATGCAGTCACCTTTTTTTTTTTTCTTTCAAACTGCTTGGTTATTTAAAATTTGTTTACTAGCACATTATTAAACAGTTACTAATCCAATTTATTTAAATCTGAAATTACAAATTCAATTTCATATTCTTCCTTCCAAGCTCCCTCCAGCCTCTGTTAAATTTGCCTTGCTTTTTCGCAGTCAATTCTCTTTTCTCACTTCCATGTCCGATTGTACCAAGTCACATAATTCAATCCTCCCCAAAAATCAGTGAACTGAAAACTCACATTGTAAAACACACTTCCCATGTGTTTAATTCTCAGATGTCCCTTCTCTACACTTACAGGCCCTGCCAGTTTTGTCACTGAATCACTGTGCAACAAAAAATATCTGCTCCAGGCATCTCTGTTGAGGCAGTGTAAGGTCAGGGCATTCCAAACACGAATTATCCACAAGTGGCACGCAAAACGACTCCACCTCCTCACTCATGGGCCTGACACATCATTAAAAAGCCATTGCCACCATTCCTCACTGCCTCATCCTAAGGCTTTTGAAGCCCACATGACTGCCAGACCTACCTTTTGAAGAACCTTAAAGGACTTTCACAGTTAAGAGAAAATGTCTCTCTCTACTGCCAAATCTGCGTGCCCATAATTTGCAGGTTTCTACCTCAAACTTTCAGGAAAGGTCTATGGCAGCTTTTTAAAAAAGAAATAAAAACAGTCTTAAAAGAGGAAGAAGAAAAAAAACAAAACAAAACTATTTCCCCTTGAGTTCTATATATTTTACCTATATCTTGTTGGCCCACCTATAGCTAAAGGTAAGATGTTAAAAGACAAGTAAAGCTTAAGAAGCTAAACAAGACCTTGGAAGGTTTCCAAGAAATACGGAGGCAAACTTATCTGGCATAAAAAGGCAACACCAAGTCTCTACCATACCATACTACCTCCTGCGAAGGAGCTTTCTGGAGCTTATGCCTAGCTGAAAAGCTATGACAGGGAAGCTTTGTGAGTACCTACAGTTAAGTTCCTCTCAAGTGAAAGGGGCTGCATGAGAAACAACACTTCTTACTACTGTCACAAAACAATGGAACTAATTTCACGTCCGAACAGAAAACTAGAACTAATATCTCAGAAGGAATCAAACACAGATCCAACCAGACAGGGCAAAGCTGAGAGGCACACTTAAAAAGCAAAGACAACAGCTTTTCTTTTATGCACTAGAAGGGAAAGGGCCAGGACAAAAAAGCACTAATATATTCAGTATCGTAACTAGAAAAAAAAAAAATTCTTTGCGTTAAGAGCCCAGACAAATGTTGTAGCAGACCTGACAGAAGTTACTTAGGCAAGATCTGTGGTAAGGTTAGATTAGTGCAGTTAACATCATTTTGAAATCACAGTTAACAACTGAGTAACATAAACACATATGTAATTACTTAATATTTATTCTATAAGTAAAGGCTAAAACCTGCCTACTCTCCTACCAGCTCGAGTTTGTTTCTGACACAGAAAAACTCAATAACTGAAGTTATTAAGCAGGCATTCTTTACTACGGCGCTGGGCATGTAAGGGAAACTTTGACATATATGGATTGCCTATATGCATATTCATGGATTCATTAATACAAGTTCCTGCACAGTTTGCATGCACATTGTAGTTCTCTGGTGGTCCTCAGACGCACTCTGGTGGTCTCCCGGAGGAAGGCTCTCCAAGTCTTCCTCAGCCATGAACCTCCTCTTCTGTGTGGTGCCTCGGATCCAGCACCAATCAATCCCCGGGCAGGTCTGCAACTAAAGCTCCTGGTCTCCCCCATACGTTCTCCCGCAGCTTGCACATCCCCCCTTCCGGACAGACCAAAACAGCTCTGAAATTCATCCCCTAAGCTACAGAACACAAACAACTCTCAAATTTATATCCCAAACTACAAGCTTCCACTTCCTTTCCCAAATCACTACATCCCTCTGTACCAAGCACCCTCAGAACTGAGAGTGTGGGAGACAGGTGGGGGCTGCTCTCTTCTCCCAAGGAACAAGTGCTAAGATGAGAGGAAATGAGCTCAAGCTGTGCCAGGGGAGGTTTAGATTGGACAGTAGGAAAAAGTTCTGAAAGAGTGGTGAGACACTGGGACAGGCTTCCCAGGGGACTGGTGGAGTCACCAGCCCTGGAGGTGGTAAAAAAAGGTGTAAAAGTGGCATTTTGGGACATGGTGGCATTGGGTTGATGGTTGGACTTGATGATCTTAGAGGTCTTTTCCAACCTGAAGGATTCGGTGAGATGGCAGCACTCTGTGGGACCGCTACAGGCAAGCAGAAACGTTGAAAACAAAAGGGGTGTGGGACAGGAGGGTTAACACACCGGCACAGTGTAGTCCCTCAAACTTCAGATACATTCGGCAGCCAAACCAGAATGACATTTCACCTGAAGAAGCATTAGGTCTCTGCTTTAATTATATTTTAAACTTATTACGCTACATTAAACTACTCGGCCTTCTGATTAGCTTCCCAAATTTAGATTTGGGCACAAATATGATGAACCAAAAAAGGTGCCAGCAACAGTGATACAGAGTTCACGGACATAAATGGATAAACAAAAAGTGTAACAGAAGTGTTCTGCAGCAGGCAGGGAGAAATAAACACCTAGATATGTATCAGTGATGCGGAGCTTGCTCTGCCAGGTAAGTATCTGTAAGCAAGAAGATAAGAGACAAAAGCAAAAGAAACTAGTTTGGGCAGAAGCAGATCCGAAAAGGCGCTGCTCTACAAGATACGAGCCTAAGATAGTGGAAGAACAAACACAATCAGAGAGAATTTCAGTTCAAAGGGGCAAGTTCAACAACTATATTCAAGATAAACTTACGTTATGTTTTGGTCACACATCTCACTATCACCAGTTTTAACTAGGTAATAATTTATGCTAACAATCTACAACAGAAGCTGTAAACCCAAAGATGACAAAGTCATCTTTTACCATGTAAAAAAAACCCCATCATACGCACTCACCACAATCCTTTTGTTGATAATGAAATTTCATGTCCTGAAACCAAAGTCAGCAACTGCCTATGACAGTTTCTTGGCCAGGATTCCCCCCTTCCCCAAAAAACAGAGACAAAAAAACAAAAGTAAACCATGCAAAGCATCCTCCTCCCCAAATATGTTTTTAGATATAAATGTGTAAAAAATTACAGTGTACTCTACCATTAAGTAGAAGACCAAAAAGTTTAAATGTTCTCAGAAGCACCTAACAGCACTAAGAAACAGAGACGTAACTTGACTCTGCTCAGAGAAATACTGATGAGATTCTCTATAAAGTCAATTGGCCAAACTAGAAAAAAAAATAAAATAAAAAAAATCAAAACCCAAAAAATCCCCCACCAAATAAAAAACACCACCCCAAACTATTAAGTACTACCATTTAGTTACAGTTGTTTGCCGTGCTAACTTGGTACTGCCACCACTAGACTTACTAAATGCTTGTAACTGCTATGATCAATTTTTGTCTGGGCCAATGGAGAACTGGGTAAGATTTCTTGATCTTGCTAGTTAAAATAAATACAACTAATTAAAGACAATCACCAAGGACTACTTACAGCTAATAATGTATCGCCTTAAACAATCATCCTACCATCCCTGCACATGAGTATCCCCAGTAAATAACAGTTTACTTAAAAAAACCTCATTTTTTAGGTTATGTTTTTCCATGCTAGTTTTTCAAATTGCTCACTAAGTCATTCTTAGGTATATTTACTTTATAAATAAGCAAAAAATCTCTGTCTTTTAAAAACAGTATTTCAGCAGCTTCACTATTAATAAAAGACCTCTAAAGTAATAACTAAAAGGTCCATCTTTTTAAATGCATTGCCAAGCAACTTCTATAAAGGAGTTTTCACATAAAACATGTTTTAAAGATATGGGTAATACAGCAACACTGAACACAGAGCATTAAAACAATTAGATCACAACTATTAGATAAAAATAAAAGTTAGTAGTATTTACCATAGGCAAGTTGAGCCACATGCTGAACACCTCTGGTTATTTCAGAGTTTTGTTCCATTGGCACACAGCTTTGTGGAGACAGTCCATTTTCTCTATGGTCAATAATCACTGCTTCAACATCATCCTCAACATTCACAGGTACATAATCTATTAACATATGCAGAAAGAGAAACAGGTAAGACTAGTCACCATTCTGCCTATCAGATGACAACTGTAGCGCTTGTATCATCTCCGGCATTATCTGAATTATACCACATTCTAATTTAAAACCAGTTTCACTTCCACATCTAAACGCAATGTCACTTTTAAACACAGGCATCAAGGTTTGAACACTCACTAGAAGGGAAGGAGCTTACTACTGCTTAGCTAGCAGGTTTCCTGAAACTATCTAGTACCCAACTCTTCTTACAGTTCCCAGCTCCAACAGGAACAGTTGCAAGCCAGTAACAAGCACTTCTGAGAACTTCACTACTTACATTCAAGCATATGATAAGACATTAATTTAGTTTTCAAATTTTGCCTTCATAAAAAAGTGTTAAATATGCCTGAAACACATGAGCCTACAAATCTTAACTGCATACTTGGTATTCAGACCAAACCAAACACTGGCTCCTGAGAAGATGCTTGCAGAAACACTGAATGGCAAATCTCCAATACCAAATATTAAAAAAAACCATCCTGGCTTTAGAATAACTGTACTATATCTAGATCCGATGTTTTTGGGGAAACGAATGGAAGGACTCACAGTGTGAACCACTAAAATTAGAAAATAAAATTTAAATTCATCCAGTACACAAGCATAATGACACACTTTATGAACATATGCCGTATTTTCCAGGCTATCCTGTTCAGTCCACTGGATGGACTGAGCTCCAGGAATGAATAAGGGCTGTATAACAGTGTTATACAGGTTCTTCACACAAACAATTCACTCCAAAACCTGTTCTTTTCCCTCTGTACCAATTTCTCAAGAGATCAAAATGTGGGAAATAAGCCGAATTCCACAGGTCAAAGTTTTCCCCCGGCCAGTACTCCCATCTAATCCAGAAGAATAGAGCAGGGTTTGGATTTGGCTGTCATTAGATCAGGAAAGACTTCACCAAGCTAATGGTGCTCTCAGAAACACCCATTAGTTGCCATGCAGTCAATGACTATGTTTATAGGAGTAAATGAAGCCAAAACACTAGTTGGAGGAAGGGAGTTGCAAAAAAGGAGTATAGCTGAGTGGACAGGAGCTAGTACATGATGTTTAGCCCCAAAGGCTCGGCCAGTTTTAATTAGCTGTATAGAAGTAAACTACAGGACTACTCACGAATTTAATTTAGGCACAGTTTTCAGTAAAACACTCTAGTGATGTTAATTGCCTGAACTTCCTTACAGGCTCCTTGTGAGTTATTTGCATGTGTTGAAATATTTAAGTGCCTCACGGGCACACATTTTTTTTGGTTGACAATCATTTAGTATTCTACCTACATTGGGAGAGAGTTAAGTGGGAACAGAATCCTCTCTGCCAATTTCCCCAACTAGTGAGCACTGTACGGTCTAACAAATGCCTCCTTGCAGGGCAACAGAGATCCGGCTGTAATCATCCTTCTATCCCTAACTAGGCGAAGTAACACAAGTTGTACGCCACATGTGCAACCCTACAATGCACCAAATTTACCCATATATTCATAACCTTTGCCACAAGTCTCATGCCTCACTGTGGCCCAAGGGAAATAAGGCAGGCAAATCAAGCCTACCTGACCGGGAACTACGTCACTCAAATCTACGGCAGACGGAGCAATGCGCATAGAAGAAAGAAAAATCTGTGAAACCAGCACATATTTGTTACAACCTGGCCAACGGACTACTCTGGTCATGCAGAGCTTGAGATCCCCTCGGAGCAAACTAAGGTGAAATTACACCAAATGACCAATTATACTATTTATTGAGTGTACACAATAATATGGTTTTGTATGCGTTATTTTGGAAAATAAGAGCTCTAGCTATTGTTACAACTGACCAAAAGGAAAAGGGGAGAAATTGTTTGCTGCAACGTTAACATGCTATCACATTAATTATCCAAACTTTTTAACATATGATTACCCAAGTCTTATAACATATAATGACACAAGTTGAGAAAACATGCACAACCTTACAACAGATAACTATTCAAAACCTTAGAGCAGATAGTAATTTTTTTGGTCGGACGCGATGATCCCAAGGGTCTTTTCCAACCTGAATTGTTCTATGATTCTATTAAAAGGAAACAATGAAAGGAAAGGAAGAGGGGAAAGAGAGGGGGAGAGAGATAACACCACTCTTGGCTCCAACGACATCTCACAGGTCTGATGTCAGATTTATCGGTGGTGGGTACACACCGATCCGTGTTTCATCTGCCTTTTATATTCTTCAGGTGCTTGGGGTCCCTCCCAGGGCAGAAGCACTGTTGGGCACATGCAGTCATTCTTCTTGAACGTTCTGGAAATGGGTCTGGGGTACCTGGGGGCCTTTTTGGTGGTCATAAGCCCCCTTCCTCATAAACTTTATAGGGCCTTTCCTACTTGGCCTATGAGAACATGGAACTGCGCACACTCCAGCATGCCTGCTGTGTCCTGGGGAGAAGTAGGTCTCATCTTAGTCTTACTCATATCCTTTTCAGGCAAGGGAAGACAACTCTTTATGTGACTACTGTAATTATTCTTACATGAGAGAACAATTTTGTTCATTCAACTACAATCTTCATACCTTCAAAAACTTGTCACAAAAGAATTCCAACTATTTAGTCACAATCTAAAAGAAGCTGCAATTTAGTCCTGTAAGCAATTCTAAATATTTCTGGTGCTTCTTAGAAGTGCCAGCAATACGGAGTAATACTCTATATCTACAGCACCAAATAGGAAATACCTATCTGCGTCTCTCAAGTAGAAATCACAAACTGCCAGATTCTGTGGTTAATTTGTGCTCTCGAAAAAAAAACCCCAAACAAAGCATCAAGATATTTTTTACTTGTGACTTGAATGAAGATACAAGTGTATTTCTTGTGCCAGGTTAGTAATTTCATTGCATTAATTAACTCTACTGACACAAAAAGCCATGACAGATATTTAGATGTTTCCAGTAAGTCTGGAAATTAAATTATAAATAAAAAAGATTAAGCATTTTAGGTTTATGTATTTCAAATAATAGGTTTATATATTTTCAAATAAATGATAGTAAGATTTACTAAATAGGCTGATTTATCCAATCATTGGAACAAGTTACCAGTTTAAGAGAATTGTGAATTTCTGTTTGAAAACTAAGGTGACAATCATCTAAAATGAGCTAACATCACCAAACTAATTTCCTTCCTGGACTCAATGCATGTTCTGAGTTGTACAGTACAGCTAATGACTTGTTACTTTCAGTAAGGCAGCAGGATATGATATTACATAAGGTAGAGGTTTATAAAACAAATGCATTGCACAGGAAGAGAGTTGTAGACCAAGTGGTGCTGTGAAAAGACCACACTGGGAAGCCAAGATTGGAAGCGCTCTTTGTAGCCGAAGAGCTGTTTATGTTCACCATTACAATTCTTTCACCAGGAGCTGCTCTTTGCTTCCACACAACATTATGAGGCAGCAGGTATGTCTATAAAGTTAAAGGCACTTAAACTTGAGCCCAGCTTTCATAATGGTTTACATGAAAAAAAGGCCAACTGTGTTGTCTCACCCTGCACCAGAAGTTCATTACTATATTAAGCCACAGCTTTTTACGAAGCAAAGTAAACCCAAGCATTATAAAGCTTTTATTTCCAATAACCAATAATTACTTTTGTAATAAGAATTTGAAAATTTTTCTCTTCTTTGTAAACTCTGTCATTTGATTAATGTACTCTAGTAATCAAATACCTGCTTATGTTTTTACTGCTGTTCAATCACCTATCTCAAAATAGTATCGTAGTACAGGCTTTGGTGAAAAGACCTGAAAGAAGAAGAAAAATGTGAAATATAAGAATGAAAGACTAATAGAACCAAACTGCAACACGAAGAAAACTTGAGGGGACGACACATGGACAGTCCACCAAAATAATTTAGAGATGGAAATATGTTATTAAACACAAAGAAATATTAAAAACAAGGAAATGGAAAAAAAAAAACACCACAAAATCCCCAAACTGAAGCTGAACTCTTTCAAAGCCAGAACTAAGACAAACATAAAAATAAAAATTAAAAAAACCTAGCAACTACAGATTACGTACCAAAGCAAATCAGGTAAAGCAACCCTATCCAAAAAAATAAAAGATATATCAAGGAACTTAGCGGGGTTTAAATCGAGTCACAAAAGGAGAGTTGGCTAGCATTAATTTGGACCACAACTAGATTCTATTCATGGTTTGACACTTATGTTAACATACACACACAAACACTAAAGGAACACAAGGGAGAAAAGGGAGAACACGGGGGCCTCAGTTTCAGGATGCGTTTCAGGGGTAGTATCATCCCATCATAGCATCAAGTAACCATCTGTGTACTAACTCAATCTCATGGCAGACGCAACTGTGAGTTTTAAGCACATTTCTGCATGCTGTGATAACCAAAGCGATGAGCAAAGAGACAGAACCAGATCTGATGCATCAGTTGAAGTCTGAAGGCAAGCTGAGAAATTACTGCTCTCTCCCTAAGTACATTTCTAATTAAGTATACCACATGAGCCAGCGGGATAAGGAAGGACTTGTACCCAGTGAGACATTACCTGATGAATGCTCTCACTTATCGTGGAAACAGCAATGTAGGTAACCACGATATATTGAATTGTGGGGGGAAGCAGATGAAAGTACCGAGTAGTACTAAATCCCACCCCAACCTCTGCTGCAGAGTTTCTGGGGGCTGCTAGCAAAATCACTAAAAAGAAATCAAATCTTTCACAGAAATCCAGTGTTTTTTCTTCATTTTCTAAGAGTTCAGTTAGACACAGCTCTGTACTTCTGCATACAATCTCAGTACTCCTAGGTGCAACAGAAAATCATGGAAGCTATGCGCAAGACAAACTAGATTTTATCAAGATGCTCAATACTACACTCAGAAAAACTGGGTACCATCCGCAGCAAGTTGCATCCTCAAGTTCAGTGTACTGAGACTTTTGTCCTTAATCTAGATAGGTTGTCAGAGATCAGAGACATTAGAATACTCTACCAGAGATAAAACGTTTATCAACAGTCTCTAAACTCTGCAGGAATAGTTAATTTAGAATGCTGTAGTCAGAATTTGCATAATTGAAATCTGCAGCAGATTAAGACAATAGGATCATATACTGAACAAATACAAATCAATTACTGTGGTGAGAAGCACACTAATGGTACCAGATTTCCCATGGCTTTAGGTTTCATTTTTGGGTTGCAGAGATGCTAATAAGATCAAAACTCAAGGTAAAACAAATCTTACAAAGAAGCCTCTGATGTTTAGTATTTGAGCTCATACTGCACCTCCTGACCAAAGAATATTATTAATGGCACATTTTTTCTATTACTGAGGAATTCAGAACAGTCTTAATATTTGTTAAGATTACCAAGTTATAGATAAAGCCAATGAGAAGACCAAAAAAAATGAGGGCAAAGGAGAAGGGACACCCAACACATTACCTTCCATATCTACTTTATTAGGCACGTATCAGAATTGCTATGCTCCCACTCTCCTACATCTCAGTCCTACACCTTTACCTCATGCTGACACTCATATACTTACACAGCAAACTGGCTGAAGCCTAACCACACCAAAACCAAAATCATTTTTTAGGAAGAAAAGCTCCTTGAACCATTAAGTTACACAAGGAAATTGGGCACCTGAGCAACAGACAACTACAACCTCTTGAGAGGGCAAAGGTCTACGACAGCAATGACAAGCTAAATGAGCTTGAACTGATGTGCAATTGTAAAAAATCACTGCTCTTTGGAAGGGCAAGATGAAGCATGTAGCCCACAGAAATGCACGTTATGAGCCTATGTAAATGAATCCCATCTACCTCAAAGATACAGTCAAGTCACACCAGGCACCACGTTGCCAAACAGAAAGCTCATTAGGTCAGAGATGTCACTTTAGCAGCATTACTCATCTCAGCTGGTACTCGGGCTTTGTATTTTAGTAACTGCAGCAGCCGGTGACCTGCCAGGG
>NW_009731061.1:0-8209 GCF_000703405.1 Apaloderma vittatum
ACTGGGTTTTAGCTCAAACCCAGGACAAAGGTTCAGTGGCAAGGCCGTCACAGGGGAATGCAGAGCAGCCCGAGTCTGTCTTTCTGCCACTTTTGCTCTTGGAGAAAAACCCAATCATTTGCTCTCTCTGGGGGTTCGGCTCCAAAGTCAGTCAGCTCATGTTGGGTGGATTCCGTCGAGTATCTCTCAGGTGAGTGAACCTGGAGCCCTATGATTCGACCTTCTGTCACAGGTGCATGCAGAGCAGCCTCAGTTTGTCTTGCTGCCACCTTCACTCTTGGAGCAAAACTCAACTGTTCTCTCTTCCAGGGCGCTCGGCTCCAAAATCAGGCAGCTCGCATTGCGTGGATTCTGTTAAGGATATGGTGGGCGAGCGAGCCTAAAGGTCTACGGTTCAAGGTTCTTTGGTGAGCCCGTCACAGGTGGATGCAGAGCAGCACCAATTTGTCTTGCTACCACCTTCTATCTTGGAGCAAAACTCAATCGTTTTTCTCTTGGAGCAAAACTCAACCATTTTCTCTTCCGGGGGGCTCAGCTCCAAAATCACGTAGCTCGTGTTGCGTGGTTTCCGTTGAGGATACCTCGGGCGAGTGAGCCTTGAGCCCTATGGTTCAAAGTTCTGTCACGAACCCGTCACGGGTGCATGCAGAGCAGCCTCTGCTTGTCTTGCTGCCACCCTTGCTCTTGGAGCAAAACTCAATCATTTTCCGTTCCAGGGGGCTCAGCTCCAAAGTTCTGCAGCTTCTGTTGCGTGGCTTCCGTCAAGGATATCTCAGGCAAGTGAGCCCGGAGCCCTACGGTTCAAGGTTCTGTCAAGAGGCCATCATGGGTGGATGTAGAGCAGCACAAGGTTGTCTTGCTGCCACTGTGACACTTGGAATAAAACTCAATCGTACACAATTTTGGAGGGCTCGGCTCGAAAAACCAGACAGCGTGCGTTGTGTGGCTCCCGTCGATATCTCAGGCAAGCGAGCCCAGAGCCCTACGGTTCAAGGTTCTGTTTCGAGGCTGTCGCGGGTGGATGCAGAGCAGCACGAGGTTGTCTTGTAGCCACCTTTGCTCTTGGAGCAGAACTCAATCGTTCGCTTTTCTCGAGGGCTCAGCTCCAAACCCACGCAGCTTGTGTTGTGTGCTTTCTGGCGAGGATATATCAAGAAAGCCCGGAGCTCTACAGTTCAAGGTTCTATCTCGAGGTCATCACAAGTGGATGCAGAGCAGCTCCAGGCTGTCTTGCTGCCACCTTTGCTCTTGGAGGAAAACTCTATTATAGAATCATAGAACAATTCGTGTTGGAAAAGATTCTTTGGATCATCACGTCCAGCCATTAATGCTACAGTACAAGGTCACCCGTAAACCATATCACCGAACACTACATCTAAGCAACACTGAAATACAATCACCTCCCTAGGCAGTCTATTCCAGTGTCTGACCACTATTTCAATGAAGACTTTCTTCCTAATGTCCAGATTAAACTTACCCTGTTGCAACTTGATACCACTTCCACTGGTTTTGTCCCTAATTACCTGTGAGAAGAGACCAGTACCAACCTCTCTACAAGGTATTTTCAAGTATTTGTAGAGCATGAGGTCCCCCCTCAGCCTCCTCTTCGTCAAACTGAACAGCCCCAGCTCCCTCAGCTGCTCCTCATAAGGTCTGTTCTCCAGGCCCTTCACCAGCTTTGTTGCCCTCTGCTGCACTCACTCCAACACCTCAATATCTCTCCTATACTGAGGTGCCTAACACTTTTCTAACCCTAACCCCTACCTTAATACTGAATACTTAATACTATTGCATTTCAATTTCTGCTCCTCAGCAGAAACTTAAAACTCTAAGTCTAATGTCACCGAAAACTTGAATGTCACTAAAAACTCTAAGTCTAACATAACTATAAACTTTAGGTCTAACATGACCGAAAACTTTACAGTCTAACATCACCAAAACCTCTAACTCTACCATCACTGAAAATTTTACCATCAAACTAATATCGCAGTTAACTTTAACATTGCGCATTGCTGCTACCTTTAAAGTCTAACATTGCCACAAACTTTAAAGTCGACCTTTGTTTCATTTCTGGCTGCACTGGGGTCCAAAGTCCAACACTACCTCCAACCAAAGTTGTATAACACTACTTCACCTGGTAAAATCCAACACAGCCTGAATTTCAAGGTGCATCTGATGCAGCCTGAAAGGGAAAATGCGGTGCAGCCTGCAATCGAAAGACCTGCTACGCTACCTCACGTCCGAGTCCCACGCGGCCTGAAATCCGAAAGCGTCCGACGCAGCCTCAACTCCCTGTTCCAATGCAACCTTAAAATCGAAAAGCATCTGGCGGAGCCTGAAATCTAAAAGATATAACTCTACCTGACACGCAAGTCCATTGCAGCCCAAAACTCAAAGCACGCCTGACACAGCCTGGAAAGGAAATGGCATCTGACCCGGTTTCTGGACGGTAAGAGGCATCTGATGCAGGGACAAAATCCTCAGTTCGGTCAAAACTCAAGTCTGGAAAGCTCAAAGAAAGGAGAACGACACGCTTAAAATAGTAGTCAGGGAAATAGAGTATCTCATTTACCTTGCACTCCTACTCATCACATTTTAAACGCAGCGCTCCCTGGGAACATCACTCCCGCAGGCCTTGAAAATCACCCTACCGGCCAAAAATCCCGGTCCCCACACGGTCTATATAAGAACATATGTGATCACCATCACCTTCCAGACCAGCTGGGACCGAGTCAAAAAAAAACCCAGTTGGGGGAAAAAAATAAAATCCCCCGACTCGAGCTTTTTTTATTCTAAGTTAAATCTAAACACCTGCATAGCAAAAACCTGCAAGGAAAAACAACCCCCCCACCACACACATCAGATTAGATGCAATCCAAATACAACACCCACGCACACCTAGCCTCCACCTCAGCGCTCCCCGGGAGCGATACATCACCAACAAACTAGAACTACTAAACAACAAACCAGCTAGCAAGACTCTAGACTAGAGCATTTCTAGACTGGAGCATTGACCAAGCATCGCACTTGTCTACTCCGTCTACATCATCAACAACATCAATCACAACAACTACACTTCAAACAAGCAGGCAAAATACACACACACACAAGCAGGCAAAACAAAACCACAAAGCACGCTGTTGTTAGGGCAATTGACTTCTTTCAATATTTCTTTCTAGTCACAGGGGAGAATTTTGCTGATGCAGACTCAGTGTGAAAGGACACAGCGATGCTCAATGACTTGCACAAATTCCTACAGAAATGCCACAATGCCAAGAGATTCATAGGCATTCACATCAGAATTGATAACAAGTCAATCTTTCGATCAAAATAACTGCATTCACAACTACAATCCTCAAAACCTGGCAGACTCAGATTAGCAAACAAATGAGTATAATTTCCTAGGGTGAAATTGAAAGTGTAGTTAGAAACAAAATTCATCATTGTGTTCTTCAGGTATTCAGGTATGCCGATCACCCAAAATATTGCGGAATACACCGACAGTAAAAAACCCAGCACACTGACAAATCTCATCATGCAACCAGACCAGGCAAACCACAGAAAGATATACCAAAACCCACTTGAGAGTTTGGACAAAATTCTGACACCCATTGAGCAACAGAAATAATGGTGAAATGATAAAAGTAAAGAACTATATACAACTATAGATAGTATACCACACCCATCCCTCTACCCCGATAGCAATCACCACTGATGCTGCAGAGCAAGACACACTCAGGAGGACTCAGGGACAATTGGGAGCTAGATATAGGGAGCTGGATTCTGGAACTCAGGATATGAATCAAAAGCAGGAGGTCAGATGGAGCCCTCTTTGGACACCAGCCATTACATAAAAGGGCCGAAACTCTTGTGATCGCTCAATTTATACTAAATATGACATATATGGAATGGAATACTCTCGTTGGTCACCTGTCCTGTCTCTTACCCCTGTTGGGATTTTCAAAGGGAAGGTCGCAAAAACGACAGAACTTATCTACACGTAGATAAGCAGGCACTTCTTTATTTCAGCGCTGGGAAGCCTGGAAATCATCCAATGCTTCGAATACATCACCAAAATTCAGCCTATTTATACACTTTTTGTGCAAAGTCAGGATCCTTAACATACTTTAACGTATTTTAACATAAACATGCATACTATGCCCGCTATTAATTTTGACATTTACAATGATTGGTTTAGCCCTTATTAATATTCTTATATCGATACGATTATTGGCCATTCTGTTGATTATAACTCCTGATACACAAATTAAGGTGAGATATGCGATGTTTCTATGTTACTATCACAAAACATAAGATAAAAGGGTAGGGAGGTAAGTTCGGAACATTCCAGGGAGGTAGGGAAGCAGGCACAGAACATCTCCAGGGAGGAAGGGAAACAAGCATAAAACATTCCCTGTCAGTTTTGCAACTTGTATCAGCTCTACTTCTAGCCAAGGCCTACACACTATTTCTTAGCATAAGTAAGGTTTCAAGGTTTTATATTCCTTATGCTAATATAAGTCAATTAACTATTTTAATTAAAATGGTAATTGAAATAATAATTAGTTATTCATTAGCTTCTTAAAACTTAAATTTGATTACAACACCCCCATGGAGGTGCAAACTTTTACTTCCTTGTGACCCCTATTACTACCCGGCACCCCCAGCGCGGCACACAAGAGCCAGCAGTGGCCTTGGTCACCATAGGAATAAGTATCAGCAAGAGCCTTTCAGCATCCCAGTCCCAGGCAGTAACTGTAAACATCAGGTGTTATCACTACCAGTAGCAGACATTTTCTGCAAAAACATGCTGCTAACTTCAGAAAGTGCAGCCCTTCAGAAGAGAGTGAACTGGAAAGGAAAAAATCACTAAACGGAACTGGGTTTTTAGCTAAACCCAGGACACATGCAAAGCAGGCAAAACAGAATCAGCACAAAGCAAGCAAAACAACGCACAAATACAAGCAGGCAAAACACAAACACAAAGCAGACCAAAATAAAACCTTACAAAGCAGGCAAAATAAACCCACAGACCAGGCAAAACAAACACAAACATAAAGCAAGCCAAACAAAACCAGAAAGACCTCACACTTACCTTTGATCGGGTTGCAGGTATTGATGCAAACTCAGTCCTGACATCAGGAACCCTGACCTCGCATCCCATTCGCCTCAAAAGAAAACACACAAACACTCAGCTGCTAAGTACATCCTGCATCATTGAGAGCAGGTGTGTGCCCCCGCCCCCAGCTCCCAACAGAGCAATGAGCTCCTGGGAACTCAGGCAGAGAAACAAGTAAAACATAGCAATGCAGTGGAATAATTACTACATGCTTTCTAGCAAGGATATGATTTGGTTAACCCTCAAAACATGTTTTTCTGTGTTAAATTTGTGTTTATTAGTATTTGTTGTTGTGGGAAGCATTTTGTTCTATTCTTTTTCGTTATAGTTAACGATCTCACCTGAAGTGCTGCCCAGGGAGTCTGAAGAACTGAAAAAGACATCTTATGACTTTGATGGTGTTTAAAAAAAACAAACAAACCAAAAAAAGGGGAAATGCAGATACTCTACATTGTGCAGCTAGCTGTGGCAGGAGCACTGTGTTCCAGAATGAAGACTTTTTTCATTGAGCTCCTTTCTAAACAAGTACATAACTCTTGCTTGCTAATAATCAAAAGAGACCGTGACCAGCCAAGTATAGCTCATGTTGGGAGTCTGCTTGTCAGAATGGACAGAAAAGATGCTTCTTGTACACAAGATGTGCGTGGGAGTAAAGGGGAGAGTATGATCAAAACAGACCTGGGAAAGTCTGTTCTCCATGTGTGATAACTGACTGACTGAAGGAGTACATGAGCTGAAAATAATCCTGGCTGAATAGTCTGGTCTCCTGTTTGTAACCAATAAATACTGCTTCTTGCTAATGAACTGTGTCTTAGATCCTCTCAAGGGCTGAGTCAGTGCCTTTCACGCTGCTGGCCTAAAGTTCAAGGTTCTGTGCAGAGGCCGTCACGGGGGGATGCAGAGCAGCACGATTTTGTCTTGCTGCCACCTTCACTCTTGGAGCAAAACTCAATCATTTTCTCTTTTGGGGGGTTTGGCTCCAAAATCTCACAGCTTGTGTTGCGTGGCTTCTATCAAGGATATCTCAGGCGAGCGAGACCGGAGCCCTAAGGTTCAAGGTTCTGTGGAGAGGTCATCACAAGTGAATGCAGAGCAGCACAAACTGGTGCTGTTCCGGAACCACCCATGACAACCTCTCCACAGAACCCTGAACCGTAGGGGTCCGAGCTTGCTCACCCAAACACAGAAAACCATGTTTTGAGGGTTAACCAAATACAGAGCATTTGAGATGCAGAGCAGCAGTACTTTGTATTCGTACCTGTTTTTCTCTAGGAGCAAAATTCAATCGCTCTCTCTTCCAGGGTCTCAAATCTAAAAATCACACAGCTCACTTTGCCTGGCTTCTGTCAATTATATCTAGGGCGACTGAGTCTGGAGTCCTATGATTCAAGGTTCTTCAGTGAGTCTGTCACGGGGGAATGCAGAGCAGCCCCATTTTTTCTTGCTGCCAGCTTGGCTCTTGGAATAAAACTCCATCATTTTCTCTTCCAGGGGACTCAACTCCAAAATTCACTCAGCTCACATTGCATGGCTTCTGTCAATTATATCTGGGCCGAGCGAGCTTGGAGCTCTACAGTTCAAGGTTCTCTTGAGAAGCCGATATGAGTTGAAGCAGAGCAGACCCAGTTTTTCTTGCTGTCACCTTCGCTCTTGGAGCAAAACTCAATTGATTACTTTTCTAACTCGCTCGGATCAAAAAATCACTCAGCTCACGTTGTGTGACTTCTGTTCGTGATATCTTGGGTGAGCTATCCTGGAGTCTTATGATTCAATATTCTCTTGTGAAGCCGATATGAGTGGATGCAGAGCAGCACCATTTTGTCTTACTGCCACCTTGGCTCTCGGAGCAAAGCTCAATTTGTTACTTTTCTAAGGGTCTCGGATCAAAAAAATACACAGCTCACGTTGCGTGTGTTCCGTAGAGAATGTCTTGGGCGACTGAGCCTGGAGCCCTCGGGCTCAGTTTTCTGAGGTGAGTGTTAGGGGTGGATGCAGAGCAGCAGTACTTTGTATTGTTGCCTGGTTTTCTCTAGAAGCAAAACTCAATCGTTTGCTTCTCCGAGGGACTCAACTCCAAAAATCACTAAGCTCAAGTTTCTTGGCTTCTGTTGATTATATCTGGGGTGAGCAATCTTGGAGCTCTGCTGTTCAATATTCTCTTGTGAAGCTTCTCCGTGGGACTCAACTCCAAAATCACTCAGCTCACGTTGTGTGGCTTCTTTTGATTATATCTGGGGCAAGACAGCTTGGAGGTCTACGGTTCGATGTTCTCTTGTGAAGCCCATATGAGTTGAATCACAGCTCCCGTTGTTCTGGCAGCCACCTTCGCTCTTGGAGCAAAACTAAATTGGTTACCTTTCTAAGGGCCTCGGATCAAAATCCACGCATCTCACTTTGCCTGGCTTCTGTCAATTATATCTGAGGCGAGCGAGCCTGGAGTCCTACGATTCACAGAATCACAGAATCACAGAATCACAGAATGTTAGGGACTGGAAGGGACCTCGAAAGATCATCTAGTCCAATCCCCCCGCCGGAGCAGGAACACCTAAACGATGTTACACAGGAAGGCATCCAGGCGGGTTTTGAATGTCTCCAGAGACTCCACCACCCCCCTGGGCAGTCTGTTCCATTGTTCTGTTACCCTTACTGAGAAGAAGTTTCTTCTCAAATTTAGGTGGAACCTCTTGTGTTCCAGTTTAAACCCATTACCCCTCGTCCTACCATCGATTGTCACCGAGAAGAGCCTTGCTCCATCCTCGTGACACTCACCCCTTACATATTTATAAACATTAATTAGGTCACCCCTCAGTCTCCTCTTCTCCAAAGTAAAGAGACCCAGCTCCCTCAGCCTCATCTGAGTTGCTCTACGCTGGACTCTCTCCAGCAGTTCCTCATCCTTCTTAAATTGAGGGGCCCAGAACTGGACACAATATTCCAGATGTGATCTCACCAGTTCAGACTAGAGAGGAAGGAGAACCTCTCGTGGCCTACTAACCACCCCCCTTCTAATACACCCCAGGATGCCATTGGCCTTCCTGGCCACAAGGGCACCGTGCTGTCTCATGGTCATCCTGCTATCCACCAGGATCC
>NW_009731062.1:0-2892 GCF_000703405.1 Apaloderma vittatum
CTGGGAACCCGTTCAAGTCTTGCTGGCAGAACTAGAGTGCTCGTAAAGGTTCGGTGCTGGAGTTGTCGCTCTGTGTTCTTAGGCCTGGGAAGAGAGGAAACCGCGCCTGATGTGTTATTACACGAGCGTGGCCGTGTGTGAAAGTAGCTGTTTTGCTCGCCTCGGAAAGGGCAGTAGGTCAAGGGAGGACATCCTGGCCCTCTGTGCTGCTGTGGTGAGGCCGCATCTGTAACCGTGTGTCCGGTTCTGGGCTCCCCAGGTCGAGAGAGACGGGAACTGTGGGAGAGAGCCCGAGGGAGGGCAGCGAAGGTGACGAGGCGCTGGAGCATCTCCCTTAGAGAAAGGGTTGAGACAGCTGGGACTCTTTAGCCTGGAGGAGAGAAGGCTGAGAGGAGACCTTATTGACGGCTCTAAATATCTGAAGGGCAGGTACAAGGAGGATGGAGCCAGACTCCTTCCAGTGGTGCCAGTGACAGGACAAGGGGCAACAGGCACAAGCTGGAACACAGGAAGCTTCATCTAGATATGAGGAAGAACTAGATCTGGACTAGATGATCTTAGAGGTCTTTTCCAACCTTAGTGATTCTGTGATTCTTTACTGTGAGCATGACAGAGCACTGGCACAGGCTGCCCGAGGAGGTTGTGGAGTCTGCTTCTCAAGACTTTAAAAACCTGCCTGGGTGCAACCCTGTGTGATGTGCTCTAGGCAATCCTGCTTTCACAGGGGTTTGGACTAGATGATCTCTAGAGGTTCCTTCCAACTCAGATGATTCTGCGACGTGGGAATCATCTTTTTCAGTACCCGAGTTCTACAAGCAGATGAAGGAAACCAGAAAACTTGGGACAGTATTACTGTTACAGCTAATAAATACTTAAGCATGATCAGGCTACATCTTTGTGCTTACAGCTTACACTTCTCTTTTGCAATTAAAAGTAGTGATTAATACTAGTTCTGTGTTTCAGATGGTTCAATAAAAGTGTGATAGTTATGGTTTGGCTTTGGTTTTTCAAAACAGCTCAAAAGTACTGGAGAGACTCATATTGTTAGGGAGAGTTTTGGGGTTTGTTTATGTTTTTTTTTTAAAAAAAATTAGACTGACAGCATCTTCTACATGTATTCAGAAGTACCAGCAGTTGCTTAGAAATATATTTTAAAATGAAGAGAATAATTACAAGTATGTATATATTTTTACAAATGCTAACTTGTGATTCCAATAGGCAGTGCTTATTTTCTGTAGAAGCAAGTGCTGGAACATAACTAATACAGAATAGTGAAAATAAATAAAAGTATCAGAGTATGCTTACCATGGTCAACTGAACTTGAAGGTTAAACGAAGGTGTCTTAGTAATCTGATTTGAGTCAGCATAAGAAGGATACCCTTTGGGATTAGAATCTACTGGTTGACAGAGTCACCTATATAAATTACAAGGAGATAAGCTGTTCATAGCTGCAACAAGAAATTGATTTCAGAGCTTACAAATAATTTGAAGAGAGGCTGTATTTTTTTGCAGATCCACCACCCGTGCAGCTCATTGTCCAGTTCTTGGAACAAGCTTCGAAACCGTCAGTGAATGAGCAGAACCAAGTCCAGCCACCACCTGATAACAAAAGAAACCGCATTTTAAAACTTCTTGCTCTTAAAGTGGCTGCTCATCTGAAGTGGGATTTGGATGTATTGGAGAAAAGGTATGGTTTGTACATGTTCATGCTAAAATTGCTAAACTGGAGTGGCTTGAGATCTTTATTCTAATAAGTGGAAATGTCTTGCTTCCTTTTCTGATAGTCCCTTCCTTACATTAAGTCTTGGATGTGACAACTGAAGTCAAGTTAGGTTTCATCTATGAGTTATAAAAACATTTTGATAAAGGCAATGTCTGCAAGAAAAACAATACTGATTATAATTTAAAGAGGAATAGTGAGTCTTAGACATTAAGATGTGCGCATCTGAACCCCATAACGATGAATTTTAGGCTATCTTCAGTGACAAAACTGTCTTAAGTTTCCTCATTCTGACATGAAGCTGAACATCTTGCTCCAGTTTTGTTGATGTAAGGAATTCCATACGTCTATGCACTAGATCGCTGAGCTAACAGTGGTTGAAACAGATAAGCTCCATCTTTGTATTTTTCTTTTGATTTATTTTTTAACCCAAATAATTGCAGTTCCTGGGTTGCCTGGTAAAGTAGAACAGTTGGAAACTTCTTTACTCTGGTAGTCCTAAGTACATTAGGGAGAGCACTTCAGCAGTGTAAATTCTTAGTACAGCGTGCTGAAGTTGTAACTTCCATGGACTTGCGGAATCATTTAGGTTGGAAAAGACCTTTAAGATCATTGAGTCGAACTGTTAACCTAACACTGCCAAATCCACCAATAAACTACATGTAAGCGCCATATCTATATGTCTTTTGAATACCTCCAGAGATGGTGACTCCACCACTTCCCTGGGCAGCCTGTTCCAATGCCTGGTAACTCTCACTTAAGAAATTTTTCCTAATATCCAATCTAAACCTCCCCTGGTGCAACTTGAGGCCAGTTCCTCTTGTCATGTCACTTCGTAACATGAGAAAAGAGACAGAGCCTCACCTTGCTACAGCCTCCTTGCAGGTGGTTGTCGAGAGTGATGAGGTCTCCCCTCAGCCTCCTTTTCTCCAGACTAAACAATCCCAGTTTCCTCAGCTGCTCCTCATAAGACTTGTTCTCCCAACACTTCACCAGCTTTGCAGCCCTTCTTTGGACATTCTCCAGTGCCTCAGTGTCTTTCTTGTGGCAAGGGGCCCAAAACTGAACACGGGATTCAAGGTGTGGCCTCACCAGTGCCAAGCACAGGGGGACAATCACTGGCCTGGTCCCGCTGGCCATGCTATTTCTGATACAGGCCAGGCTTGCGGTGG
>NW_009731062.1:2999-24877 GCF_000703405.1 Apaloderma vittatum
GTTGCCTGGGCTTGTTGTGGCCCCAGTGGAGGACCCGATGTGTGGCCTTATTGAACCTCGTGCAGTTGGCCTTGGCCCTTTGATCCTGCCTGTCCAGATCCCTCTGAGGATCCCTTACGCTCATCAGCACTCCCACCAGACTTAGTGTCATCTGCAAACTTAGTGAGAGTGTGCCTGATCCCCTTGTCCAGATCACTGATAAAGGCACTAAGCAAAACCTTTGAGTCACAGACACCTTGGAAGAACGAAGATCTTAATTAGCTAAAAGTTACACCGAATGAGTGTTTTAAAGCTTCTTAAAATGCTAAAAAAAAGTTATGTTTTCTTATTTCTCTTGAGTTGATCTGAAAATTGTATGTCCTTTATGATGTTATGTAGATTTTTCTTTTTAATTTCAGAAAGATTCTGAACAAACTATATTCTTTGAAAATACTGGTAGAGCTTGCTTCTTCCTATATTATGGCCGCTTCCATTCTTGCAGAAATTTATATTGACATTTATTCATGGTTTATTTTTCTGTCAGTTGGTACCTTTACTTCTTAAAATGCAGGTATAGTCCTGATTCAAAAATCAGCCCTGCTGTTTGACACTATTGGGCTGATTTCTGAATTTTTATAGGATTGTTTTGTCCATCTGAGGTGGGTTTTGTTGTTCTGGGGTTTTTTTGAGAACCAATCTGAAGTAATTTCAGCTACTAATTTGGCATCTCTATATAGTAGTTATTGTTCTGGTAGCTTGTGAAGCCTGAAATTGTTTTTAACTAAGAAACAGGCTCTTTTTTTTAAAACTGATTATGCCCAAAGGTTCAGTCATGGTAGTTAAAAAGAAATAAAATAACAACTTGAGTCAAGCTTTTTTCCTAAAGCTTCTGCTGTTATAAACAGTTGAATGATGTTCTGTTCTTGCCAGTGAAGATTCTTGGACCTCACTGTAAAAACAGTTGTTAGTTTAAAACAGACATGAAGTCTGTTACAGCACAAAACCTGCAATTTGTGAAACGGGAATTCTGACTTGAGTTGTTAAAAGTATAGTTTCACTGGTTGATTTTGACGCTGGTTGCAAAGAATGTGAATTTTTCACAAGATCAAAGGGAGTTTTGGCAGTAGCTGATCACTTCTAATTTCAAATAATGTCTGAGCTAGTAACAGTGTTTCAGTTGTGTTAAATTATATCTCAGGAGCTTGGAGTGATGCAGCGCAGCCTGCATGCTGTCTTGTTTTGTCCCAGCTAATGTATGTTTTTACATAATGTGGCTTAAGGTGCTTTACAGTGCCCTGTTCCAGTTCCTAGTCTTGAGTGTTTGCTAGTGGATGCTGCAGAAAGGGAGATAAGCTCAGAGAAATGTTCACTTCATGTGAGTGAAGTTCCATTTGCAATGGAAATGTGTTTGCTCACCTTCTGGAAGTATGATCTGGCACTGCTTTGGAAAGAATTTCTTGTTAGTTGGGACTTGTTATAGACAACTGGATTACTCTGGGGATGTGTCTGTGTGGGCTGATGCAGTGGTGCAGAGCAGTAATTAGCTGTCAGGGCAGCCTTCACTTGGGCTTGGTTTATGCTGCTAATACTGTACTGGTAACACCTTTACATCCCTGATCTAGACCGCCATCTGATTCAGAGCATTTCGTTACGATAAATAGTCTGCCCTTACTTCCATGGGATCTTAAATAATATATGTACTACTATTCAGTACTATATTTATTTAAACAGTCCAGAGGTAGGATTATTGTATGAACTGCTAATTTTTTTTTTCTTTTTTTTAATAGCTTGTCTGTTCCTGTATTGAACATGCTACTGAATGAACTTCTGTGTATCAGCAAAGTTCCCCCAGGAACTAAACACGTGGATGTAGACCTGTCCAGCTTACCCCCAACCACTGCAATGGCAATCCTACTCTACAACAGATGGTAAACTACTTTAAGGCAATAATCTTAAAATTGTGGTAGAGCAAAGCAATGTTTTCTTCTATCTATGTACTTGTACATAGAAAGAATCTCAAAGTAATAATAATTTTGTGATTTGTGAGTAGGTTAAAAAAGCCAAGTCTGAAAATCTACTCTACAGCTGGTTTTGTTCCCTTAAAAAAATATTCAAGATAGTGATTTGAACTGTCACCCTGTAAAGATAAAAATCTTGCTGTCTTTTGGCTTTTTATGGATCTAAGAGCATTTCTTAAATACTAGATGTGCTCTGGAGCAGGGGATATATTCTAATGGTGTAATGTATCTGATATAATAAACTGATGCTTTTAAGAGGCATGTAATCTGTTCATTACCCTTCTGAGGCTAATCCCATTATTTGTTTGATTTTTCTCCCTTATGCAGGGCCATAAGGACCATCGTTCAAAGTAGTTTTCCTGTAAAGCAAGTGAAGCCTGGTCCACCTCAGTTAAATGTGTAAGTTACTGGTACAGTTCATTTGGATTTTGTGTGTATTCTGTAACCAGAATTTTAATTCAAGGTGGATTAATTCATGTTAATAATGTAGAGTTGCTTAAAGTGGCTATTTTTTGAAAGGTTGTATTTATTTCAAGTCTATTCTTATTTTTCTTTCAGGAGTGCTTGATACCTTTGTATCCTTGTCTGTCATTCCACCCTTTTAATGTGTTATCACCTCTGTGACTTTGATGAGGCATGAAAAATCATGGGAGAAAGGGAGATGGCAATTTGCCTAGGCAGAATGCTTATTCTCTAGTTTAAGCAGGGTTTTTTGCATCTTGTTTTAACTTAGAGTAGTTTGCCTAATGCAATGTTTTATTACAGCAGTTTGCCACAATGTGTACAATAATCTAAGAAATAATGAAGTATTTTCATTGGCTTCATTAGGTAATTGGTAATTTAAATTCAGTATTCATTTTGCATTCTAGAAGTGGTATGGCTTTAGTTACAACCTGTCCTTGAAATTTATTTTTATGTTGTAAATTTCTTTGGTAAAGTTGGGAACGTCTCAGTGGTACTTTTCATGTGTTTTGTGTTGGTTTTATACTCTAGCATTAGGCTATACTTGTCTTAGAGAGTCTGTTAAGTATTTTTGTTAAAAATACCGCTCGTTTTATAACAAATCTTGTATTGTCCTGTATGTGTCAGAGTCTGATCCAGAATCAGCTAGAGAAAAATAAGAACACAGTCGGTGGTTGTGCATAATGATGTTTAAAATCTAATTAAGCAGAACTTACCATGAATGAATTGATGTGGTGGAGAACATGAAGTAAAATATCGTGCAGGTTTGCTTTATAAATGAGACCTAGACCTCTTCTCTCTATTTTCCAGGATGAATCAGATGCAGCAAGAAAAGGAACTAACTGAAAACATTTTGAAAGTGGTGAGAGTTCCCCCCACTCCTTATTTTTGCTTGAATTGACATGTAAATATGAGTGGACAGGAAGTAAGCAATCGCATCATGGTTTTGTTGGATACATTTTTATTACATTTGCCACTTTTAGTATTTGCTACAGCTCTAGTGTGTGCACATTGGGCATGTTTGGGTTTTTTGTTGTTTCTGCACTGCGTGTAGCATGGAATTGGTTGTGTGTGACTGAAGTGTTCTTTCATCAGCCCATCCTTGGAGCCACGTGAATTGAGCAGGTCTCTGCAAAATCAGTGTGTGACTAGTGATTAAGACTGTACCATGCTTCAGCTGCAAAATCATATAGCGGCAAAATTCAATATTTAATTTATTTTTTTTTTCTAAAAGGATTTAGTAGCTTAGTGTTTTCCATGTGTAGCTTTCAACAGAACGGTAGTTGTGCCTAGAGTGTTTTCCTTTGAAAGAAGCAAGAAAGGGGAAGAGCAAACCTTTCACTTCCTAAAGTAGCCTAGCTCATTTTCCTATTCTTGTACTCCTTGGAATCAGTTAGTGAATTTGTATTACACATCTTCTACAATTTTTTTTTTATTATTTTTTAAAATTTCTTACGTTAGGTGAGCATGAATTATATTTGACTCTTCTACCAATTCATCAAAATTTTTTGAAAAACATCTTGCTGTTCACATAGAAGCTGGTTTTATTTCTCCTGTGAAGTAATAACCTAAAATTGACAGTCTGGCTGTTGCATAAATTAACACTCCAAAAATGAACAAAAAGATGTAGATCAAACACAAGAAAAGTGTTTTGTTTCAGTTGGAGGGGTTTGATCCTGTTTCTCTGAACACCCGAAACTGAAGCAGAAGTCACAATTTTCTTTATTGTACAAGAAAGACAGGAGTAGATTCTACATAGCAGTATAAGGACAATTATTTTTTTTTTACTGACCTTTTACTGTACTGTTATATTTCTAATGTTAATTTAAACCCAGAGCTAAACTCAAACCCAAGAGGTTAATTTTTTCAATACATTTGAATTATTACAGTTGAAAGAACAGGCTGCTGATTCCATCTTGGTCCTAGAAGGCGCACTTAAATTAAACAAAGATCTTTATGTCCACACTATAAGAACTCTGGATTTATTAGCCATGGAGCCTGGAATGGTGAATGGAGAAACAGAGAGTTCCACAGCTGGGTTGAAAATCAGTGCAGAGGAGATACAGTGCCAGGTAGCTTATGTTCTATATTAAAACTTTGAATTTATATCTATTTCTTCAGATGAAGCAACAAGTAGTATTTTTTTGAGACAAATTGCATTCGTTTTCTATTGATATTTCCCATATTCTTTTTTAATTCAGTGAGATAGCATTGACTTCATTTTTACAATGTTAGACCTTTTTTCCGCACTGTAAATGTTGTTGCTTCCCCACACTTCCCCCACCCCCTTCTGTAGTAAACCATTATATGGCAAGCACAGTTAATTAACATTATTCTTAATGACTGTGTGGAAATGATTCTGTAATTTTGTAACTCCTGTGCAGAATTACTGAGATCAAAGAGGAAACAGTTGAAATCTGGGGGGAAGGGTACCAACATACGCTGCATATGTTAGATAAAACCAGGGATGGTTTAAAGCACGTGTAAGGTTGGAGCTGAAATACTTAATCTTGATTTAAAATGTTAAATAAATTTCCAAGATAATGTGTTTTATATCAATGCTGTTCACAGGTTTGCTATGATTTAGGTGCAATCTATTTTCAACAAGGAGCTACAAATGCAGCTGTTCATGAAAATGCTAAAGAGAAGTTTTGCAAAACAAAGGAGTTGATAGCAAAGGTAATGAGTGTTTTACTAGTGTGTGTGTTCAAGTCTTCTAGAAAAAACTTGTCGAAATTATTGCTGCCTTCTTCAGTAATTTAATAACTATGATGCACAAGAGTTTTAAAAGAAACTTAATGGGATTTTCACGGCGATTTTTTCATTTTGCACGTTGTGCCTTATTGGAAATTATAATAATCAGCTCTTCTGTATTTTGTAATAAATATTGTCTTACTCAAGTTGTACTGAAGCAGGAAATGCAAGAATAAAATCTCCGGTACTAATATTGACTCAACTGAACAGTTGCTTCTGTGTTCTTTGTAGTATTTTGATTGTCGTGATGTGTTTTGGAAGAAGGTAACCTTACAGCATTTCCCGTTCTTTTTTTATCTAACTTTCCCTTGAAAATCAGATTTTCTATGTATTTAAAAAAATACATTTTCATTTATAATTAAGGTGCATTTCCTTTTTTATTTTCCTTCCTATTTATATTCCCAGAACTGCAACCCTCAAATTTTTATTCAAGTAGACAAAACATGGTCTAAGCTACAAAGACCGCATATAAAAATAGACTTTTAAAAACAGTGTGTACAAGCACATTCTTTTGTTGTTTTGCTGATACTTAGGGAAGCTGTGAGTCTCCATTTGTGTTTCCAAATTAAACTTGATGTTTCATGATATTTTGGCCACTAAAGTTTGATTAACTCTTACTTTTCAGAATGGTTCATCATCACTTCATTTTACCATAGATGAAGAACGGTTAGCTGGGTACTGTCAAGCTTGTGGAGTTCTTACCTCATCGTCCGATGATGTGACTCCTTATAGTCAAATCCACAGCTGTATGAAATCTGGCAGCTATCAGGTAGGGTGCTTAAATAAACCCACATATATTTGAGGGTGGCTTTTGGTTTTTTTTAATCATCCCATGTGGATGATTCCACCTGAACTGATAGGGATTTTAATAAATATAAATGTTCCAGTTAAGCATGAACATACTGTTTTAGAACAAATGTATATAGCAATATAACATAATCTGCTACATACTGGATTAAAATATCTTAGATTCCATACAATGTAAATAATTCCTACTAGCTGATGTGTGGAATTTTCAGGTAGAATTTAATTCTTGAGGTTTCAGGGAATGTTGCTGCTGAGATATGCAAGTTTGTATTTGTGTTTTTTTCTTTGATTCCCTGGTGATGGAGAACTTTTTTGTTGTTTGGGGTCTTTCTGATTGTTTAATGAAATTTTAGTATTACATATGAGTGCAAGCCGCTTCTATTTGATCATTTTTACCTGATACAAATTTACTTTAGCTGTATCTTTTGCATTATCCGTTGGCTATTCCAACTGTGTTTGTGTTACAGGACTTAGTGAAGATATTCCTTGAAGATAACCTAGCCCTCAGTTTGCCTGTTCAGTTCAGGCAATCGGTGCTGCGAGAGCTCTTCCAAAAAGCTCAGCAAGGGTGAGACAGTAATTAATGATCTTTTCAATGACAATAGAAGGCAATTTTAAAGAGTGTCATGGTTTGAGCTAAACAGAACCAATTCAGTTCAGTGATTTTACTTTTTAGTTCAGTCTCTTCTAAGAGACAGCACTTTCTGAAGTTAGCAGCATGTTTTTGCAGACAGTATCTGCTACTGAAATTGATAACACTTGATGTTTATAGTTACTGCCAAGCATTGGTGTGCAGACAGAGGCTTGCTTATACTTACTCCTGTGATAACCAAGGTCACTGCTAAATCTTGTGTAATGTGTTGGGTGCTGTAAAGTAAAAGAGTTGTAAGGAAGTAAAAGGTCGCATCTCTGGGGAGAAACAGATGGGACAGGTGACCCGTACTTGGCCAACAGGAGTATTCTGTTCCACGTATCTCATATTCAGTATAAAGCTGAGGGATAACTAAATTAATGCATCTTTAGAGGTCTTCTAAAACTGGAAGTCAAGCTGGTCAGGCTAACCATACTAAGCAGAAATGTCATAGGGGACATGTATTTCCTTGGGAACACCGGCAGTGTAGTTACCTGTGATTAGGAGCCTTGTGGGCTGCTGAACTAGCCCAGGGCCAAAGGATTAGTATGGCACTGTTATAGTAAGGAGAAAAAAAAAAAACTAAGCAGAGAAAATGAGACACATTGCAATGGCATCTTGTAGATTTCTCCCAACTGAGAAATGCTGAGCACATGGCCACATGCAAAATTCAGCATTCTGTAGAGCTTAGGCCCTTGAATCAGGGCTCTGTGGAAAGCATCTCCAATATAATCATGACGATAATTCTTCTCTGAAGAGAAGAGGCCTACAAGTATTTCAGCTGAGGTGAGAGAGGCTCAGTTTTACAAACGTATGTCGGTGACGAGGAAGAAGTATCGGTGGTGACAGCCTCTTGTGTAAGAGCTTGCTAATTAGGGAATTCACTTGACTCCTCTCTAGTTGAAGTGAATGCTGAATATCTCTTAGAAGGGGATCCTAGAGGAGACTGTAGCTTAACCCAGTAGAGGTGTTTTAATTTTTGATATGGAGCGCCTTGACTTTGCAGTCTAGGCAAGGCACACAGAGAAGGATTAAGAAAAGATGCCATATTTGTTATGGATTCCTTTTGTTTGTTTGTTTTGATTTTTGTCCAATGATTGTGTATTCTAAGATGCATAAATATTCCTGAAGTCTTCTGGCCTGTCAGCCATGCTCAGGGCATGCTGGCCCAGAAGCGATGTCCCTTTGTATCAGCTGCACTGCTTTAGCTGGAGTGCCACTGGGGCTCAGGCTGAAGCAATAATGAACTCTGAATGTGAAACAGAGCTGTGTGCAGGGAGGGAATTTTCTTTTAAAGAAGGTGAGGTCCTGGGTAAACTCAAGTAGATGCTGAGTAAAATTTTTCTGAGTGTAGTCTTGGACAGAGGCATGTGCTCCAAACTTGTCTTGGGATCTGGCACCTGGAGCTTTGCTGTGATGCCGACTCTTGTGTTTGTCAGAGACCTTCCGTCATCTTCAGTTTTGTCTTCCTGCAGGAATGATGCTCTGGATGAGGTTTGTTTCAAAGTCTGCGTATGTAACACAGTCTGCGACGTATTGCAGGGTCGAACAATTGATATTCATTTCTGTCAGCTCTTCCTGAAACCCAGCAAAGAGAAAATAGACTTCCTTCTGGAGGTAAGAAGTAATCTGAAATTAAATGCAGAAATGGTATTTAGTAAGAGATCTCTTTGCCCCTTTAACTGTGTTACTTTGTCAAGTAATGCTCAAACTAGCCGTCCTGTGATGAACGGCTGAGGGACCTGGGGCTGTTTAGCCTGGAGAAGAGGAGATTGAGGGGAGACCTCATCGCTCTCTACAACTACTTGAAAGGAGGTTGTAGTGAGACAGGGATTGGTCTGTTCTCCCTAGTGGCGAGTGATAGGACAAGGGGAAATGGCCTTAAGTTGCACCAGGGGAGATTCAGGTTGTATATTAGGAAGAATTTCTTTACCAAGGGGATTGTCAGGCGTTGGAACAGGCTGCCCAGGGAGGTGGTTGAGTCGTCATCGCTGGAGGTGGTTAAGAGACGGGTGGACGTTGTGCTGTGGGACATGGCTTAGTGGTGTTGATAGGGCAAGGAAAAGGTTGGATACGATGATCTTGAAGGTCTCTTCCAGCCAAAACTATTCAATGCTTCTGAAGCAGAGAAAAATAATTTGTAAGGTAACTTCTCAAACATTATTCAGCTTCCTTGCCATTAGTAAAATTATACTTTGTGATCAGTCTTGCATCTCGTAGCTCCATTTCCACGAGTTGGCGGGGAACCTGTATTGAGTTGTTGCCTCAGCTTGGATTTGAAGTTGCTGCTATTCCTGACTATTAAATTATATAGAGATAATGTTGAACATTTATTTTCAAGGAACAAAAAAGTAAATTCTCCAAGACAGAGAGAGATACTAGAAAAAGAGATATCTGTTGAAGAGGACCACTTTCCCTTACCAGCTTTGTTGTAAAAGTTAGCATGTCATGAAGTGATCCTGAGTTACTGTATGTGTGAGACCTAAAGTTATCTTCAGTGAAGCATTTTTAGGAAACTATTATTGGTCAAACTAAACTTACTCCTTTGTTGCTTTGCCATTATTTTCATATCTTGTTTTCTTAATTTGAACCTTGTCTTTTACTTGTCTCTCCATGTGGGAAAAATTGACTGACTGTACCCTGTACTTCAGAGCAAATAAAAGCTGTTCCATCAACTGCTCACGTTAGGAATTATAAATTTTGTTGGAGAAATATGTTTTTTCTTGCAAGCTGGCAATTAAATTCAGCTGTCTAGTTATCTTTCAATTGCTGCGCTTTTTTTATTTTCAAAAAAACCCTATAAGACCTAGTGAATCTTACATTTTTGCATTTAGAAGCATTGGCTCATTTTTAAACTTGTGTAAAAGGGCTTTTTCTGTACTTAATGATTTTGTGAGCCTGGCCCTCAGTGTCAGCACACCTAGTTGTCAGAAGAATAAGTGAATTGTGTCTGAGAGGATACAGATTGAAAAACTCTGATCGGTCTGTGATGGCTACAGTATTTATCAGATAACTTTGTTGCCTCCCTTGAGAGAGAGAGGTACTGGCTGATACTAATTGTGAGTCAGAAAACTGTGCAGTAACACTGTCTGTTACTAAATATTTTACAGCTTCTAAGGGGCTGCTTAATTATTTTCTGCATTCTTTCCCAGGTTTGTTCAAGATCAATAAACTTGGAAAATGCTTCCGAAGCACTGAAGAGAAAAATGGCAGCATTTCTCAAGTATGTAACCACATTAAGAACACATGAATTTACACTTTGGAAGCAACATAATACAGCACAATAAATGTTTCCAGAAAGTAAGGAAAAATAAGCAGCTTCTTGCTCATGTATTAACATTTTTTATCTAGAAATTTGTGTTTGGGTTTGGAAGATCTTCAGCTTGTCTTCATGATTTCATCTCATGAGCTGTTCATAAAACTTCTGAAAGATGATGAACGGAAGCTGCTCATTGATCAAATGCGGAAGAGATCTCCTCGAATTAACCTGTGCACAAAACCTGTGACTTCTTTTTATGATATCCCAGGTAATTTTCACAACATTTCCATGAACTTATGCACAGCCTGTTACCTGTTTCCACGCTTGAGGTTACTATGTGCAGGTCTGTTCTCAGAAAAAAAGTTTAGAGAGAATGTTTTTGAAGAGAATACTTGCCAGTTTTAGTTGGTGGATATCCTACTTGTACAAGAAGGTGGCTGTTATTTGCTTGTATCTCAACTGAGTGTAATATATGTACTCAGATGAACATGTTCTAGCTGACAAAGTGAAAGAGAGGTGTGGCAGGATTGGGTTTGAGCCAAACCTGACTGTGGCAGCTGTTCCTAGAAAGGGCACTCTGGACTTATATGAGCGCTAATGCTCACATGACAATGTGCTGAGCTGGACCAGGAGTAGATCTGACTGAAATTTTAAACCTTCCAAAGCAAAACACCGATCTTTTCCATGAGTTCATTTCCCAGATAATAACTGGCTGATTGTGCAGCTGTGCAAGTCAAGGCTAACGTAAGAGGTGGCAGATGGTGGCTAGAGCTAGACAGAACTTAGTTTCTCAGCTCTAATAGCCTTGCACTGACTTAAGCCAGTTGTGAAAATGCATCTTTTCACTAAGGCAGTATAGGAACACTTTTTTGTGTGTGTGCATGAGTGCAGATTTTGAATGTATTGCTTTACCATAGCAAGGATGAGGGAATAGTCGACTGCTGCTGGTGTGAGAAAAGGGAGCATTACAAGCAGCCCTGTAGGTCAGAGCTGCTGGGAAGCTAGCACAAGGTTATGTGGAAGGGCACGAAAGGATATATGGGGCCTACGAAAGCCTTGAGGCATCTACTGCTCTTACTGTGTTATGTTTAAAGTGATATGTGCTAAAGAAATGTAAGGAACTACGTTAAGAATGAATGCTCAGGAGACCTGATTATTTTGCTTCTAGCTTCACCAAGTGTCAATATTGGCCAGCTTGAACATCAGCTCATATTGTCGGTAGATCCTTGGAGGATTCGCCAGATTTTAATTGAGTTGCACGGTATGACTTCAGAACGGCAGTTCTGGACAGTCTCAAATAAGGTAATTTGTTTCACGTGGTCATGAAATTGTAATTTAAGAACGGCTTAGGTAACTACAATGAACTGTAAACATTTTGTCATAGAGCCTCAAACTGATTTATTTTGGTTTTCCCCTTCTCTGCATAATGATGGTTTAATAAAAATGTTGACGCATATCCGAAGTCACATTCTCCATGAAAAATATCACAGTAAAATGTATAACCATTGTTTTAATGAATCACAGGCTGTATCACAAGTATTCCTTTTGAGGAAAAAAAAAGGCCTTTAGCCTTTCCTTTCAGTGTTCTGATTAGTCAGGAATATTCCCGTTTGGTCCCCATGTGTTGCCTGATTAGTCGAGAGGTGACGTCCCTGGTGGCAGGGAGGTTGGATTAAAATGATCTCTAAGGTCCCTTCCAGCTTAGGCCATTCTATGATATGATTCTATGATTAGTTTAGTTTAAATCCCTGTCATTAAAAGCTAGGAGCAAGAGAGAGGAAAAGACTTCTTTTTTTTTTAACGAAAGATTTTTATCTTTTTTCCCTTATAATTATTGCACACTCAGAGTGTTAACAAAGTAGGGTAACGAGACATTTTTATTGTACTTAGTTTTAAGCAATGTATTACTTCTGAAAAAAATTGAAAAAGATTTGGCATTCAGATGTCGATCGCTTTGAATATTTGAGTTTTGTTTATAATGTTTTAAGGAGTGATGTGAATTCTAAAACCTGTTTCTATGCAAATGTCCTGTGTATTTCTCTCCCAGTGGGAAGTACCAAATGTTTACGGCAATGTTATTTTAGGAATCAAAGACAATCTGACTAGAGATTTGGTCTACATCCTTATGGCGAAGGGTTTACACTGCTGTGCAATTAAGGTGAGCAAACCATCAGAAGTTACTGGTGAGTTAGTCTGGACAATTTTAACAGCACTAACAATATGGAAAGCGGATTTTTTGTGAAAAAAAATGTTTATAAAATGGGGAGGGAGATGTAGTAACAAGTTCTGTGTATTGTACGATGGTTAAGTGTTTCTGACTCAGAAAGCTCCATCAGTAGAGTAAGGATAATGGCTTTCCAGTGAATCAGGCCTGGAGAGCATTTCATTAATGTGAAGTTTTGATTATGATGTACTAAATCAAGTTGTATCTAAACCCAGCAGTGATCTGACTTACTGAAGTGTTGTTGTTTTGGCTAACTGTTCTACCTAAGGAATTTATTGGAAAGTTGTTTCGTTTTGCTTGTAATTGACCATAATTTGCTAGCCTACAAGGCAAAACTGTACTGTATCTATCTGGTTAAGCCAGGGTAGAGCTGAGCAGGACTTAAACTCTTACGAATCCACTGGGAGTCATTAATGCATATCCTTTTTATTGCAGGATTTTGTCCATGCAAAACAGCTTTTTGCTGCTTGTTTGGAGCTCGTGACTGAGTTTTCTCCAAAACTTCGTCAAGTCATGCTGAATGAAATGCTACTTTTGGACATTTACACTCATGAAGCTGGGCCTGGTGCTTCGGGAGAACGTCCTCCTTCTGATCTCATAAGCAGAGTCCGAGGATATTTGGAAATGAGAGTCCCTGGTTAGTATGTTCTAGGATGCAGTAAAGCACAAAGCTGGAGAGAAAGGAGAGAACACAACTTTTGTATTGCAGTTTAACCATTTAAGTGTCTAATGGGAAAAACAGTAGTCAAGTTTGATATTGGGTTTAGTTTTTAGAAGCTGGAAGTAAGAACAGCAACATCATGGTGCCTACGTACTGCTAAACACTGACAGATTCTGTTTAGTCCACTTAAAGGACCTAAAACAGGATTGACATCACCACCTGAAAAGTTTTGCTAGATGTTGAAGCAGTCCCCATGGTTTCACACTGAGGGAGTAACATAGTGCGGTTGTTGCTCCTCATTTTCAGAGGTGAAGTCTCCTGCAAGGCTAAGCATGGTGTTTTTCTGTGATAGATAGAGAACAAAAATGGCTCATTAGAAGGAATATGTTTTACTTGCTTTCATATAACATTGTATTTTCTCAAAAAAAAAAAAAAAGTTAAGCAGAGAGCTCCTTTTCTTCCAGATATTCCTCTTCGACAAGTTATAGCTGAAGAATGTGTTGCCTTCCTCTTAAACTGGTGTGAGAACGAGTATTTGACCATGCAGGTTCCGTTACCTCTGGTTCAAACGAATCCTTACGTGAAGGTAATGAGTGCTTGGTCTCAGAGTCCTGTCAGGCTGCAGTTGACATTTTGCTACTCAAGTCTTTTGTACTTTTAAAAGCACGTACCCTTGTGTCTCGAGGATGTTGTGGCTGGAATGAACGAAGTCTGGTGTAGAAGACAGCAGAGCTAAGCAGCAAGTGTTTTGATGGTTGAGGACAGACAGGGAGGCTGTGCTGCCCAAACAGGTGAAACAAAGTGGCTCTTGTTGGCTGCCAACTGAGGTTGGTTCCACAAGCATCAGGCATGTGTGGTTATGATGCCTTAAGCTGACTGAAACCCTGTAGCACTTCGATAAAGGACTCTTCTCACAGCTGGAACTCAGCCTAGATTCCTGTGGGAGGTATAAGAAATGTACAGATCTGGGGTTTCATGCCTGGTTGTTTTTCTATTCCTAAACCCCTTGTTCTCCAAATGCACCCTAATGGTTCATTTTTTTAACCCAGCAGCAGCGCTGCATTTTTAGAGACATTCAAGCACTGCCTTTTTTGAAACTTCACTTTCAAAATGGTTTTATAGCAATATTTCTACTTCAAAGTCAGGCAGTGAAGCTGGATGCAGATTATGTTACAGGACAGATTCGGTTTTTGCCTGTTCTACTTTACCTGTGGTATTTCCTCATTTCCATTTTGAGGTTCAGCTTTTTCTGTATCGCAGGGGATGCCAGTTTAAATTCTGATTAATTACTATATGAAAGTTAAAAGGAACTCTAGAGAGACAGTCTTCATAAAACCATATTTTATAGGCTTAAGGTTTTAAGCAATATATTTAAGTAGAGTGTAAAGCTCAATTTCTGGAGCCTGTAGTAATGAAGTATACCATAAGGAAACTGATATAGACAAAAATCTTCTGGTTTTTTTATTCCTATCTTCTAGTCACATTGTCCTGTAGTTTGTAACTCAAAATCACTTCCCTGACCATTTTAAATGCCAATAATTCCTTTGCTGTAGTCAGTATTCAGAGAAGCTGTAGTTACTGTATTTTCTTCCTCTTGCATTGCATAGCTGGGACAGTTGTTGGCTGCTACATGCAAAGAACTTCCAGGTCCCAAAGAAAGTAGACGGACAGCAAAAGACCTTTGGGAAGTTGTCGTACAAATCTGCAGCGTATCCAACCAGCACAAACGGGGGAATGATGGCAGAGTGAGTCTGATAAAACACAGGGAATCTACACTGGGCATTATGTACAGGTGTGTTCTCCTAAATGGTTTTACAGGATTGATTGAATTGTGTATTTAACCTCATGTTCCCTTCAAAAATGGTCAGGATGCCAGAATCAGAGTGCTGGCAGCAGCTGAAGAGGTCTACTGGGTGAACGATCTGCCCACTGGTGGCATTGGGTGTTAGGGGTGATGTGCTGACTTTTTTTAGAGAGAAAAGGAGCATATGAGGTTCAGGTCAACACACAGACACGGCAGCATATACTGCTGTGCTGCCCTTATAATCCGTGTAGATCTTCCGGTGAAGTCAGGGGCACCTAGAGGGCAGTTTAGCTCAGGCACTGGAGGTGTCTGCTTCACATCAAATAGAATTGCTCTGCAGACTCCATTGACTGTATCAGTTAACTATTTTTATAACTGTGGGAAACACCTAGCTCGCAGCAGAGGTGTCTATACTTAGCTTTAGGTTTCTAAATCTAAAGATAGGTGTTAGTCAGTCTTGAAATGAATTTCTAATTCAGCCGAGCTCCTGGATGAGGGGGAAAGGAAGAAAATATTCTTGACGGGAGTAATTCCACTGTCAGTTATCTAACCTCTGCCAGACTTAACTGCATGATTGATTGATCAATTGATTAATTCAGGATTCTCTGGTCTGCCCAATCAGTAAGTGTCTTCAGCCTGTCCTTAAGTCCAGACCTAATTATAAGTTGCTTATCATTGTAAGTTCTGGAATGTCTGATTATATCAAACAGCTTTCCACGTTAAAAACTTGGAAAGGGTGTCACTGCCAAACTGGTGACTGTTTGTTTGCCTTTCTTGAGCCAGTTGAGTTAATGTGTGCCTAAAGGGCAGCTGTTCTTGCTTGTGCCCTGCTGTGGGATGGGACTGAGAGGGTACGTGCTTACTGTAGATTTCAGTTGTATACTCTGGCAAGGAAAAGGAAGCAGCGCAGGTGTACTTGCGGATACTGAACCTTTTCTGACCCCTCTGATTCAACAGCAAAAGGGCAGTGACCCTGTTGTTATTATGCAAAAGAAGCAGTGAAATCTCTTCCAAACAGGCACTGTGCTTGTCTGGGTTCTCTTATGGTGACAATTTCTGATGTGACGTGACAAGGAGATCAATGTACATTATAACTGATCGCTGTGTACCTGTTTTTTCAGCCTGTAGGTCATCATTGCAATCCTAGCCTGGAGAATTACAGTCCAGTTCTAATCGCTTTCCCTTTTAGAGACGATGGTTAACTTACTACAAAGTGATTTTTCTGCCTTTTATGGCTTGACGGAATAACAGATACCTCTTATTTAACCCATTCTCAGTGTAGAAGCACAGCTTGCTAGTGGCTGTATTAAAAGTGAATGACCTGCTTGAGCATTTTGACTTACATACCCTGCATTTGCAGACTTAAAAGTGAAGGGGTGTTCTGGCAGGTGAAAGTTTTGCTTTACTGACTCTGTTTTCCAGTGTTTGAAGTTTGCATATATTCTTTGTTGTGGACAGTTACTTACATGAGTATTTGTGTCCCTAATTTAGGAGCGAATTACTGTCTTTCATCAAAAAGCTTCGGGTAAGTTGTAGTGGTCTTGAGAAGGTGATGGCAACCTGAGCTTTGTTTTTCTGGACTTTTCCTGTTACGTAGCTGTCAGATTTTCTGCAATTTAGGTGTTTTGTACAGCTGAAGAACTTCTGAATTTGCTATACCTGCTATACAGCAGTGTGGAATAGCTTACGAAAAAAATTAATTGTTCTGAATTCTGACAGTGGAGATTTGTTAAGGTCAAGGTGTATTTTATTGCAGTTTTCACAAAGCAAAGCATTCCTTTTGAAGGGAGAAGGAAGCTGCTGCTTGGTTCATAACTAAACAGCAGAAGTAAGAGGAAGGAAAATTTTTTATAAGTTGTGGGTTTGTGAAAGCATAGAGAGTTGTAGTATACCAAGTTAAAGATTAGGCAGGAGGTGCAGAAACAACATAAAAATGTGTAAAACCTCAGTAAAGTTTGTATCTAAGGAGTTATTCAGGAAAATCTGAAGTAATTGAAGACTTCAAACAGAAACTTTCTTGCAGCACCCTTGTGTCACAGGGTTCTTAACAAACTACTGCCCTATTTCAGTAGGAAATTATAATGGTGTCAGAACTTCTTACATAGCTTTAAAGCTTAAGGAAGAAAGCAGAGTTTTGTTAGTTCATGGGAATATTGTTTGGGTTTTTTTTTTCCTCATAGGAACCACTGGTTTTGACCACAATATTGTCCCTGTTTGTCAAGCTTCATAATGTTCGGGTTAGTATATATCATCAACATCTTATTGGTTTTCTTGAAATATTTCTCTCTGTAACTTCTCTTACTATCTTTCTTCTCTTAGGAAGATATTGTGAATGATATTGCAGCAGAGCACATTTCTATCTGGCCCTCATCCATCCCTAAGTAAGATGATAATTAAAAATGCCATTTTCAAAATACGTGTTGACGTAATTGGTTTGGTTCCATTTACTGTGTTAGTGTGATTTCTGCCATGTAAGGGCATCACAGACCCCTGCTCTGTTTGTGGGCAGACTGGTGTGATTGCCTGAAGGTTTTTGCTCCTAATTTGATGGCCCTGATGGAGAAGTGGGTACAAGAAGATGAGGGGTTTCTTTAGCTATGTACTTTACTGAGCTATATGTAACTACATGACCTATATAATACATTGATACAAAATAATGAATATATTTTGAGGTGTGTTTGAATAATTGCCAAAATAATGGGTGACCTACTGATTTCATTCTGGCTGGATTGAACTGTATATTTCCAGTGAAGTTTAGAGGCTCTGTGGGGCTAGACCCTCACTGGTTTAGTTTCTGTGTGTGCAGCAAGACAGATGACTCTCAGAGTGAGTAGGTAGTGCTTAGTGAGGTTGATTTGGCTTTTGTTGGTCTGATGGAATAGTCTCGTTGTTACTGATGTAGACTTCATTGTATGTTGTAAGGTCAAGCAAAAGAAAGGCATTATCAGGGTTACCAGAAATTAGCAGTAGGGGGAGAAAAACCGTGGTTTTAAACATGGAGATTCCACGTGAAATTTGGGAAAGGCTGCCCAAGCAATGTGCATTCCATTCCCAGCCTTCCTTTCTAAGCCAGTTCCACAAGTTTCCGGAGATTGCTGTCTGTGGCCATTCATGCAGATGCTGTGATAATTTTGTAATAGTTTAAGGTGTTGTCCTCAGACTTTTTGAAACTGAGAACATATATTCTTGCACAGAACGCTTACATGGTGTCAGCCACAGATAAAGTTCAAACTTCTTGTCCAAGTCTGTGAAGGGTTTCTTGAGTCTATCGGATATATTGTATTGAAACAATTGAACAGTAGCCTTAGTGCTAAATCTTGCCTGGAGTTATTTTTGTTTGATGCTTAATACACGGTGCTTTGGACTTAAACTAGGTAAGAAGTCAGATTAGTGTTTAAAAAAAAAACCCGAACAGTTTGGGAATTATTTTTCTTCCTTTTTGTTTTTTAGTCTTCAATCAGTGGACTTTGAAGCAGTGGCTGTTACAGTAAAAGAGCTAGTCAGCTATGCATTGACTGTCAACGCAAACAACCACTTCTGGTTAATTATTCAGGCAGATATTTATTTTGGTAAGTGAAACCAATGTCTATTTTTAGCGTGTGTGCAGGGGTACCTTGCTTTTCTGAGATTTGCTGGTCATAACCCTCCTTATATTTCCTTTTAGGAAAAGAAGCTTGAGTGATACGTGAGTTTAAGATCTGTAGATGCAGTAGCGTACATGAATTTGCCTGGGAGGTTGTATAAGCACATAGAGAAACTGAGATTTCAGTGGATCATGCAGACTTGTTTCTGCCATCAGGGAAACTTCAAGAGTCATCGTTAACTTTGCTTTTTTCAGTGCACTTGGTCCTTGAACAGTGCAATTGTGCACGTCTCTAACAACTGAGTCTTTTATCAAGTTAATGGGAAGTTGTGTGAATAGCTCTTGCTTTTAAATGTAGAGATCAGCTTTGCTGGAGCAGAGGGCAAGCAGAGTGGAGAGGATCTGTATTTTACATCAGGAAGTATCTAGGATTTGAAAATGAGCAAGCGCGAACTCGTGGTCTGATATTGGTTGCAATGGGAAGCTCTTCCCTGTTGTTGTGTCCTCACTGTTGCTCCTCAGCCGGGAGCAGCCAGCAGCACTGGGATGTAAAATGTTCCAGGTTCTGGGTGCCATGACATGCCCCAGACTGTACTGGAGCAGTAGGTGCCTGGGGAAATCTTGCCTGGCCTGTGCAATACTTTTGCTTCATTAAATTATTCCCCAATCTAGAGTCCGTTTCTAGGGCTTGCTTTATACTGTGAGTAAAGAGAGTACAGAGAGGTAGGTACTGGAGAATGAACTTTTAGAAGATAGCCAGGCAGGCACGGTACTGTGTGGTGTATGTGCTAGAGAAGGACATGGCTGTAGCCATCCTCAAAGGTAGTTGGGCATTTCTTCCCCTTAAATTATCTGTTGAGACCATGCTGGTGAAACTGAGCACTTAAGCCAAGTTGTTCTTTTCTGGCAATTAAACAGGACGTGCTGTGCCTCTGCAATCTACTTCCCGGTGCTTTGGCTATTGCAGGAGACAGAATCACAGAATTGTTGAGGCTGGAAAAGACCTCTGAGATCAAGTCCAGCCTGTGACTCCATCACATGGGCTATACCATGGCACTAAGTGCCACATCCAGCCTCTCCAGGAGCACCTCCAGGGACGGTGACTCCACCACTTCCCTGGGCAGTGCATCCCAGTGCCTGAGCACCCTCTCCGTGAGGAAGTGTTTCTGAAGCTCTTAGGTTTGGACTAGAAGGATATCTGTGGTGTGCCCTAAGATGGAGTGCAAAAATCCTAGCCTATTGCTTCCAGAGGAGACAAATGTGTCTAGAAGATGCTTTATAACCACTGAGTGAGGGGATGGGGTCTTAATCCAGTATTCAGGGCTGTCACCTTATGTATGGGAGAATGACTCAAGGTCTTAACCTGGCAGTATTTACTGCTTGTGCAGAGTTGGAACAGCATCCCAGAAGGAGGGCACTTCATTGGAGGCAAACTTTTCCACGCTAAAGTTGATAGATTTAAGATCAAACACCAGAAAAGCAAAAAGTAATTCTCAAAAGGCAGAACGTGGCTTGTGTTGCTGGTTTTCCCAATTGTCTAGTTTTCCATCTATCACTGTTTTACCACCTCCTGTCTGTGCTTTTTAAACAGTGATATGCAAGTCACTTCCCCAGTAGAATGTAGCTATGAGATAGACATATCTGAATAATTCTATAAACAGCTAATCTGAGTCTTAGAAGTAACTGCTGTGTTTACTTTTAAGTCTTTGTTTTGCTTTTTTCCACTGCAGCAACAAACCAGTATTCAGCAGCCCTTCACTATTACCTACAGGCAGGAGCTGTATGCTCAGACTTCTTTAATAAGATGGTACCACCCGATGTGTACACAGACCAGGTGAGTTAAAATGTTAGATGTCCAAAAATACCTCTTTGGCTTCAGTTAGCATCCTAGTTCTACGTAGAGCAGAAGTGCTCAGTGTACGTACACGTGTTGCTATAGCCTGTGTGGGTTTATATCTTGATGCATTTAGGGATATGAATCCTCATAGATCCGTTTTTCTTTGCTCGTTGCTTGAAGGCCGGGCTGCATAGTGCAGTGCCGGGCGGGCAGCCCAGCCTGGGACAGTGCGGCAGCACTCGCTCTGCCTCGCTGGCCGGGCTGGAGCACTCCTCTGGGCTGCAGCCAGCAGAGACGTTCGGCTTCTGCTGTGTTCGTGGTGCTGGTGTTGCATGCATGGACCCTGCTTGCTTCCACCCATGATGCAGACATCACTGTGTTAACCATGTCTACAGTATTGCCTGCTCTGACTAACACAGATGAGGGGTAGGAGTATGGATCACAGCAGCAGTGAGATCCTGACCACGTGGGCTCCTTTTCACACACCTGGGTGGTTTGGGTTTTTTCCCCCAGTCTCTGCAGTGAGCTGAGCTGCGTCCCAGCACTGTGCAGAGTTGTCTAGAGATGGGTGGGATTTTAACTTCGCACTGTTGGAATGTGCTGGAGGCGTGGCACTGCTCGCAGCTTGTGCCTGGGTTCTTCACAAATTGATGTATAACCCTTGACTTGTCACTTGCAAGTGGGCCGTGAGTGAGAGCCCCTCACTAACTGCTTGTTGGGGATAATCTTCAGTCCCAGCTGTGCCCTGTTCCAGAGCCATCTTGCACCCACTTTAACCTTTACCCAGGCTTGTTCATTAGGAAACCCAGGAGTCACCTGTAGGCTGCAGTTCAGTAGGCAATAGAAAGGGATTGTCTAGGCATAGGGCAGGAGGTTATTTCCAGGCCCTGTCCCACTGCTCCTCCCTATGGCACAGGGGGAGCTTTAGGATGCCATCGGGGATCCTGCACCTTCCTAGCCCAGTCCAAGCTGGGCCGGGCTGCTGTGGGCCGGGAGCGCTGGCAGGGACCACCCTGCTGTCACATGGCAGTGTGGCTGCTCACCAGCGCATGCCCACCTCGCTGTGAGAGCTTTCTTCCAGGAGCCCCCTTGTCCCACCCACATCAGGCCTTCTCTGCAGGCGACAGGAGGTAAAGGTGAAAAGAGCACAGCCTGGCCCTCTGTGACCGGAAACACGGCACTTTGTTCTGTAGCACGTCATACCCTTGTGAACGTCTTCCAAGTGATGAAAGCTCCCAGTGGATGGGCTAAAACCCAAGAGTTGTTGGGGTGCATTCGAGGAATGCAGATAGCTAGCTAGCTGGTCCCTTGTATTTAAAAAATTAAAGTAAAAATTAAAAATTGCTATTTGTGTTCCCATACTAGCATTTCAAAACTTGGGGTTTTTTAACTGTTCTTTAGGTGATAAAAAGAATGATCAAGTGTTGTTCTCTACTCAACTGTCACACTCAGGTAAGAGGTGAAACATGGCATTAAGTAAACTGTTTATAAATATTTTGGTTAAATGTTGTTCCTGTTACTTCTAGGACACAAAAAGGACTGAAAATGAATGAATATATAATAAATATATACTTGGAAATGTAAAATGTAGAAATAATTCAGAGGTGGTTTTGTCCATGTTTGAGGGTTTTTTTACAATATAGAGATTTTTTTAAAAAAATAAATTTTTAGAGAGCACAATGTCTGTGGGGTGGTGTTGGGAACCTGGCCTTGTTCATAACTGCATGATTATTGCTGATTCTCCAAGACCCAACAGGGTTTATTTATATTAGGCTCTGATTTAAGAGCTCTTAAATGGAAGCCTTCAGGTTTCAGTAAAGATCCTTTTTCTTCCTTTTAGCTACTCCTGTTGGTGTTTC
>NW_009731062.1:24908-31823 GCF_000703405.1 Apaloderma vittatum
AGCAGGAGCTGTGTGTGCTCCTGAGGGTCAGGTGCTCAGACCATGCTTGCTATGGAAACAAGCACTTGAATAGCTCTAGAAAGGGGGTGAGGTTGCTGAGGGGTTCCAGGGAAGATTCCCATTTGTGGGGAGTTAAGGCTGTCAAAAATCACCTGTGGGTGTTGCCTTACAGGTGGCTATTTTATGCCAGTTCCTCAGAGAAGTGGACTACAAAACTGCATTTAAGGCACTGCAGGAACAAAACAGGTGAATGTTACCAAAAAGCTTATAACAAATATGTATACGTGGTATGTGACTGTATGAGATAACCTAACCTGTGTTCTCTTTCAGTCATGATGCCATGGATTCTTACTACGAATACATCTGGGATGTCACCATCTTGGAGTATTTGACCTGTATCCTTGCACTAGCACACTGCTGCAGAAAGCTCGTGCTGGATGTTCACAGCTGGCAAAAGCCTATTTCCTCCCCAAGTATCTTTTCTTGACTCACTCTCAGATCTCCACCACAAAAGAGGGGAGACAGACAAGCGCCAGATAGCGGTAAGTTAGCAGAGGGGGTGCTTGGGGGTGGTGGGATTTCCTTAGTGTGCCTTTCCCTCCCTGAACCCCTCTTTGAAGAGAATCACAACTTCCAGTTTTGATGGTGTTGTCTAATTCTTAAGAGTGTGAACACTGATGTGAAGGTGTTGGTGGAGGGGGGCAGGGCATAGCATGTTACCTTCTTTAAACTAAGGCTGAAAATGCCTGGTAGTGAAACAGTGACGAGAATGGCTGGTGCTAGCCCTGTCTCCTCTTGTGTTTCAAGATAAAAGCCATTGGCCAGACCGAGCTGAATGCCAGTAACCCTGAGGAGGTCCTACAGCTTGCTGCCCAGAGGAGAAAAAAGAAGTTTCTTCAAGCAATGGCAAAACTTTACTTCTAGGCTAATGCTGGAAGACTAAATATAAAGAATGTGTGGAAGTGGGGAAAAAAAAAAATCTTTCAAGACTTTATTTTTTTTAAAATTCATTTAAATTTTTATACAACATTTACAGTCTAGTATCTTTTTTTTTTTTTTTAGAATTAGATGAAATCTTAAAATAAACCCCTTATTTTTACAAACTGTACAGAAGGCTGGAAGCAACTTCAGCTAGCTCTGCAAGGGCTTGTTTGAAGGCAACATGAATTCAAGTTTGCTGAGTTTAGTGTGGATGTGGGTGGCACCTCATGCTCCAGTGCAGCTTCCTGGAGGGCTCAGTGTCGTGTGAAACGTGTCCCTGGCTGTGGGGCACAGGTAGGAGCATCTTGAGAGAGGGAGGAAGCCCCATACCCAACTTTCCCAGTACTGTCCCTTCATCACAGAAGTGATTCAGAGGTAGTGAATGTTACAAGGAAAACACAGTAGTTAATGCTGTTTATAAACACTGACAAAATATGGCTCCACAGTTTAAAATACTGTTCCTATGACGTGTGAGTGGTTGTAGAGTACCAGTGGCTCACCTTTTTCCATACCCTCTCCAGTTCTTTGCTCTTGTTGAAAGTTGGTCGCTGGGTCTTTCTTACAGAATAGAACTCTTTCCTTCCAGGACTGTGCTTGTTACAGTTACTGCAGCAGCAGGTCCTTTGCTTGTACTCTTACCTGAGGTCAGCTATACAGTAGGACTCAAGTTTATGGAAACCCTCAAGGGCCACCTGAAAGGTCTTGGCCTCCTGTGGAGTTAGAATTTGATCCAGGGCTGGCTACGCCATCCTGCAAAGGCAGAGTGGTTTCAGGAAAGTAAACTGCTTACCCACTGACCTCTGTAATACTGCACCTGAGCTGGTGGGTGACTACCTGACCTTACCAAGAAAAGAAAACAAAACAAACAATGAGAGGTAATTATGTACAGCTCTCATTAGGTTCTTCTGTATGGCTAGCTCAAGTTAAAGCAAGTCTGGCATATATATAACCTGAGTGACAAACTTTGCCACTCAGCCATTTTAAAAAGGTTCTTGAAATTCATAAGTTAGGAATGGTGAGAGTTGAAGTAAGTCGTGTCTGAGAACAGACCAAAGTAGTCCAGGCTCCTGTGATGGCACAGAAGGACGCTTGGTCTAACTTTTATCAAGTCTGTAGGAGGACGCTGGTTGCAGTCATCTGCTGCTCTGTTTGCTGTGTCTTTTTACTGCCCAAGCCTCGAATAGCTGTAACGAGCATGAGTCACCTTTAGTGTGGTCTTGTTGTGAAGCACCAAGTTCTGTTTCTGAAAGTGTTCATGGGAGTGGTTGTGGTTCATTTCTTCTCTGTACTTTTGGGAGGGGTTATAATTCCTCCTGTTGAGATGGGTGATAACTGACCTGAGACAGCAGAGGCTGCTCCACTGTTCACTTCTTCCTGTGTATTGGAGGAGGAAGACGACAGTTAATACTTGTGACAAGTTCTACTTCTCTTGTTTCACTAGCACTCCGCAGCATTTCCTCACTGTGCTAGTGCAATTCCAGATCTAAGGTACAGAATAGAAATCCAAGGTAATGTTACACAAAGTGAAGATTATTATCTTCTAAACACTTCACCTGTACCTCAAATCCAAGCCTTTGCTTACGGCCTGTGAGTGTTATGGTATAAAAAAAATTCAGTTCATAGCATCATCAGGCAGAAGCCAGAAACTAAAGCTGAGGCATCACCGAGCACCCGGGTTGAGGTGAACTAGGCCGGGAGTGACCAGGCAGGTGTTAGACTCCTCCTCTGCTGCCTGGGGACAGGGGGTGTGTAACGCACTCAAGTACCTGTGCTCCAGGTCCGCAGACCAACTTACCAGCATATCCAAATAATTCATGTGTGTTTGGATATTATGTCGATCTTCCACCGCAACCTTCTTAAAGTTCTTCAGTTTCGCAGGGACTTTTTTTGCAACGTTCACAAAAGGAACCATCCATTCTACACACTCTGAAATGCTTTCCCAATCTAAGCCTGGAGGGTAGAACACAGTAAGAAATCATGAATACGGTGTTGCAATATGGTCATAAATTTAAAAAAAACCCCAAACACTAAATAACATGGCACATAAAGAGTCAGAATCATCCTCCCAGCATTTTCTTGTGCTTGTTATTTGGAAGAGTTGTGGCTGAGGCTGGTGAGCACAGGTGTCCCGAACAAAGCAGCTCTGGCTGTGAGGACACCTGTTGCCTACCAGAGGAGGCTGAAGTGACTTTTTCAGCTTGAAGACAAGATTTTGGGTCATGCTATAAAAACATTTGCTATTGTCACTATCCTTTTATGGTACCTCAGGCAATGTGTAAGTGCTGAGCTTGGTTAAGTGATTTTCTTATTTTTTTTTTTCCACTTTGGAAGGGGCAGGCTGCTAGGGAACAGCACAAAGGTTAATGCTGACAGCCACAGGCAACTGCTTGATGGCTACATTTTAGGAAAGGTCACCAAATAAGGTATAGCTAATGATCCCCCAACAAACTGGAAGTCACAGAGCAGTACTAGCCCCAAAGTACGATTTCCTCTGTGAACACTATGGTTCTGAAAGCGTTTCCTTCTTTTTTGAATCTTTGTAACATCTGAAATAGTGGTAGGAAGGAAGTGAAATTAGGGAGGGGGGGAATCCACAGAACAGAACAAACTCTAAGTGTCAGTGTAACTCTTGCTCTGTGGGCAACCTCATAACTCAGTGCTTTCGTAGCAGCTTCCAGAATCCCCCACCTAATGAGAGGAAACTTTACACAGGCTCCTCACCCGAAGCTTTCTTAACTACTTCAATTGAGGTATAGTGGCAGAGAGCTGCAGCAGCTAGTGTTCTGTACTGGAAGTCCAAAGAATTCACATCCAGAATACACAGGTCCAAGAGCTGGGAGAAAGTAAGAGGAGAAGTAACAAGAGTTACAAATTTTAACAAGGTGATACTTCTGTATAATCCTATCTCAGAAACTGAAGAGTTGTCCTCCTACACTCTAGGCACTATACCACAGATGAGCTTTTTTGCATGGACTGCACACATCTGATTTTTTTTTTTGGCACCAGTTGCAGTTGAAGCAGTCTCTGGGAGTCAACATTGCAAACCAGTTTGCACTTTCCCCAGGAACACACAAGATACTTTGCTGGCATAGGTTTAAGTAGGCCTTTAAACTGATAGCAGAGCTCCAGGAAGTTATTTCCTTAAATTAAAATACGACCTAGCAGCTTGGTAGCTTAGACGAGCCTGCTCTTCAGTAAGCCTCTCTCAAGCCAGACACAACACACACCCATCAAAATGGAAGTTCCAAAATAGCCTGAAGGTGCCTCAGGCTGCCTTCCAGGCAACTACATAGAAACACACTTACAGACAATGCAGGTAAAAACAGCTGTCCTTAGCCTCTTAAATTATCTACCCTCCTCTCAGAGCTGTTGGCAATATAGTGCATAGTAATTAAAAAAAAAAAAAGGGCAGATTATTTTTCAGTGTAGGGAGAAGTTTTTAAAGCATCTGAGAGCAGGGAGACAAGAAACACGTGGGTGCTTGACCTAGAAACCTAGCCTGAAGTTCTCTGCCAGAGTCAAACTTGCAGATTCCTTAACAAACTAACAGGCAAGGTAAAACAAGAAAAAGCATCCTTTATGGCTTTTGAGGCCTAATGTTTAGTTGTGCTGGTGTTCATTCTGAAGAGTATTTTCTAATAGAGTTTACTACCTACCTGCGCAATCTGAATGAATTTTTCCTGAGAATACTGAGGTAGCAGCACTTTTGGAATATCCTTCAGAGCATCCACCTGAAGATAGAGGTTCAGCCAAGAGACGATTGTCACCGGGCAGAGTTCCCATTTTAAAGCCTGCAAATATAAAACAAACAGTTAATTAAGCACCTTAAACCACAAACAAGGACAGTTTTGTGCTCTGAACTCTTTCCCCACGCCCCCTCTTCTGAGTTTGCTCAGCTTATTGCCCAGACCCTCAAAAGATCCTTGAAAGGCGCTGAAGATTATGCACAACTTCAAGCACGAATATTTGGTTTAGATCGCATTCTCACTGCTTTCTGGGACTTCAGAGGTCCAGTGCACATACAACAGTGCTTTCATGGGTTTGCAGAAGCAGGGACATGCTAAACGTTCCTTTTCTAAGCAAATAAGTAACATTAAAATACAAGGCTCAGCTGGGCAGTCTTTCTGCCAGCACTGACAAACACAACAAAGTCATTACCTTTAACATAATAAGTTCCATTCTTACGATATCATCTTCACTGCAAGCACCATCAGTGACGTAAGCAAATTCCTGTATTTTAGGAGCATAGATTTCCTTTAAATGGAGGGGAGAGAGTGCAGGTTAGAGCGCCTTACAAAACTAAGAAAGCTTGACAAGATACTGGCAAAATACTTTTCAGTCCATATTGAAATATTAACATTTTTTTTTTTATACCAGAACAGTGTTTTTCTCATTACATGAGGTGACCTGAAACTTAGAGGAAATACTAAAAATGAGTACACTGTGTTATCTGTTATAAAACATGATAGATTTATTGCAACTCTTTTAGCTTTTGGGGAAATAAATGCTGACTAAGCAGTCAGAACACTCATTCGTACAACTTCCAGCCCTTCCATTTGACGTCAAACATACACCAGCCTCCCTCTCGCACAGCACGCTGCTGCCTTAGGATGGGCTTTCTGGTACAGGTTACGTGCAACAGGGCTGATGTAGGCACACAGGTTTTTTTTAAAACCAAAAAAAAAAGCTGGAAAAAGATGATATAAAACCCCACAACCACTGTAGCCAGCAAAATCCTTGGCGTAGGGATAGCTGACAAAGAAATCTGTCAACCCAGTTACACCAGTTGGGGCCACGCCTGGCTACGTGTGTTTGTTAGTAAAGGAGAAGTTGCCAGTGGAACTGATTCTCTACCAGCCGGCTCCACAAGCTGATGCCCCACATGCTTCCTTAGGATAAACAACTGCGTGTAGTGTGCTGCCTTGCCTTTTGGAACCGCAGCTACATTGGCGGGGAGGGGGGGATTCCAAGTATAATACTATCCCAAATTTTCCTCTCACCCTAGCCTACCACGCACCACCAAAAAGTACACTCTTGGCTCACAGATACAGCACATGACACAACGCATCTCCATCGCCGCACTTGAAAAGAAAACAAACTCCACTAATTGGGATTTTAGGGACATCAGCCTGATGTACAGGCAGTCCGAGACTCAGGCATGGTTTCGTACAAGTCCCAGGCCCGTTCCTGAGATCATTTGCCAACTGCTGCATATTCAGAAAGAAGACAAAACAAAACAAATCTGCTCCTGGCACATCTGCATGGACCAAGAAAGACGTATGCACAATTGAATGAAGAAAAAGCATTTCTCCTTCTGACCTTCTGTGTTGCACATACACCGCCAAGTTCAAAAGAGTCAGAAGAAATAACTGAAAAAAAACCCAGCAATAACATTTATCACAAACTTAGCATTCTCTTCTCTGCAACAGAGCTTCTTACCTCAAGTTTGGAGGCAATGAATAATGAGGTAATTCCTATGAGCTGAAGCATGCTCTTGTTAATGTTCTTTTGCGTCAACATGAATCTATCAAAAAAGTCTTGAGCTAGGTAGAAGGTTTCCCTGTGGAGTGCATACACCTCGCATACCTACAACAGAAAAAAAAATTTTAAAAAAATCAGTTTTATGTTATAAACTCTGTGTACACATATCGGAGCATTCAAACTTTAATAGTAAAACACGGTATGCACCATTTCATCTTTTGCACACGCATATTATCACACACTCGGGCGTATTAGGAAGGAGTGGTTGATAGGAGACTGGAAAAACTACCTCCCATGCTCCCACCTAAACATGAATCGGCTATGAGGCACTAACATACTTCCAAAGTGTACTTTTTCCAACCTAAATAGCATCTAGTTTCCCTAAAAATTTGAAGAAAGCCTCACTGGGGGGGGGGGGGGGGAAAGCCAAACTTGAGGCTTTTTGCTTTCGGG
>NW_009731062.1:31854-38647 GCF_000703405.1 Apaloderma vittatum
CCCAAACTTGAAGTCTTTGGCTTCTAGGGCAAACAAGCCAGGAGGCTCCGGCTCAAGGGGGGTTTTGCTGGCAAGAGCCAGGAGCGCTGCCCACAGCCCCGGGGGCACACAGGAACAAAACTGCAGGAACAGCCATCTGCTCCACGTACAGCCACGGGTTTCCTTGGCAGGAAGAACTTTTAATACTTGCATTGTGCCAAAGCAGTTCAAATGCCTGTTCAGGGAAAGGAAGAAAAAAAAAAAAAAAAGAAAAGAAAAAAAGGCAGCTGCCCAAGCCCAGAGATCTTAGGCAGGAGCTCGCTTTTCCCTGATCTCTAACCAAGTTTGCGTGGGTCTAACCAGAGTTCCAGCTTAGCTAGCTGTAACTGTGTAGCCCTTCTGCAACTAGACACTAATTAGATATTTCTAAATGCCTTATAATCTACACTCAACAGGAAAGACTATCCAAGTAATAGAACCCGAGTTCTTCAGTATTTCAACCTGGATACAAAGTCAGAACAAAATCTCACTACTGCCAGCCATTTCCTAAGAGAAGGTTGAAAGGCCATTTGCAAACAAAAACCCCTCCTGACCACTGAAAATACAACTGGTTGGCAGTAACGCCACAGCTCACTCTTTTAGACCTGGTCTGCTATTTGCCAATTGATGTGCTACTCTGATATTATTAGCTACTGCTCCAAACAAGATTCAGGACTTAAAACGTACAGGCCAGGCTCACCCAAGAATAAATGGCACAAACATATGGCATTGCCAAAAACATAATAATGCTAAGTCATCTCTAAATAGTATTTCCGTTATGATGTTACGGAAGACAGTGTCATGGAGCTACTGGAGAACTCTCTAAGCTGCGACGATTGTACTCCAGAAAGGCATTTGGAACAACTGAGCTGGATAACAAAAAGGCCCTCGTTGACGTTTTTGTTTGGAAACCCAATTATTTCCTAAGAGTTCAAGATTTTCAAAAGAAAAAGCATAAAAACGTGTTTAAAAAACAGCTGGATGTGACACTTCAGGAGATGGTTTAGTGTCAGGGTGGTGTAGGGCTGTAGGTTGGACTTGATGATCTCAAGGTTCTTTCCAACCTTTATGATTCTATGAAAACACATTTAATGGTGTTATGCAAATTACATATTAGAGGAAGTAGTGAAATACACAACTAGAATAGTTTTTCTATTCAGAAAATATTTTAAAAAAATAATAATAATAAAAGGCAAACCACCAGGCAAACACCTTTCCTTTCCCTTGACATTCCCTGCTGTTAGCACAGTTTCACCATGAGCGCCACAAGTGTCAACCTGCTTCCTCAGAGAACTTGGTAGGGAATTGGTAAACCTGTAAGATCCTTTCTGCCGATGGGCAAGGACAGCTCGAGTCAAATGTTGCTTTTGGCAGTGGTGATTGGATATACTCAATACAGAGTTCTTGGAAATGCCTCCAGAACGTACCTCTCACTATTCACACCACCCATACTCCTTTCGCATTAGGCTGCCAAGACTGAGCGCTCCCATTTTGTCTGACAACTGGAATAGTCTGAAGTAAAGCAATTAGACTGGAACATGGATATGATTGGCTTCTAATCCTTTACAAGTAAGAACCTGTCAATACCAAGGACTTTCAGACATCAGCCACTCATGTACTACTACTATCTTCTGCTCTCTCAATAGGACAGAATTAAAACTTGGCTAGTAAGTCAGAAAATAGTGTTGGGGGCTGACACATAAGAGCGCTTGACATAGACAGGACCCGGGTGATAACTCGAGTGCTCAATACACATGGAGTTCTCTGATGGATTAGATACAGCCTAAGATGTAATGCTCCATAACTAATCTCTCTATAGCAATTTCAATACAAGCATCTCAAAAACTAGATTTCTCCCTTTCCAGGAAACAGTGTGGCAAAAGCAAAAATTAAGAAGTATTGCTCGCCACCCGGTGTAGAAGGTTCAGCATCTCCTGTCAGGGAAGACCTGAACACAGCTCACCAAGAGGATCAAAAGCAGTGATTTGTAGCCCTTCATAGCAAACTACTTCTGGCATTTATCATTCACCGTGCGTTTTGCTGTTAACATCTTTATGTAAAAGCTGTGCTTTGATCTCTCTATTTCACAGGCAAAGTAAGGAAAAGAACACACCTCTAAGAGCCAGTCTAGCAGTATTGATCTCATGTGAGGCTGCAAACTAGAATGTAGCGACGTGAAATGTTTGCAATGAGCATATCTGCTCTCCTTCTTCAGGATGTTGAGCCAGACATCTTTGGAATTTCCCCAGCTACAGAACAAAGTTACAGGAAGCATTGTTAAATATATATATATATATACACACACACACACCTTCACAAAAATTATTTTTTACAGATATATAGGAACAAAAAGAAAAATTCCACATACTACAAGTTCCTTACAGTGATTAGAAAACTGCAGATATACTTGGAACATTTTACATCACCACAACAGCAGTTTGCCAAGGTCATTGGCAAGTCCGGTTCTATGCAACAGCAAATAAAACTGAAGGTGTGCATCCCAAAGCTGCATGTACAATCAGAGTTTCTGACTTTGCCTAGTTAGGTGGCTGCCCAGAGCGCAAGATAAAAACCCAAGAAGAAAGAAAAAGCTCACCCCACTCCCCAGGAAACACACAACATACACAGAGTTGTCTGGTTCAGTTTGAGGAAAACATTTACAGAGTGTTTAAAAGCCACCCATTCAACCCTTCCTTTTCTAGCCTACCTTAAGGCTCAGAAACAGGCTGCTGTGAGAAAAAGCAAGTTCTTCTTTATTGCTAACCTGTAACTGAGTAGCACTCAAGTCTACTTGGGAATAAGAAGATGCACATTAATCAATGCAACGCTGATTTCCTACTGAAATTTTGGAGGTTCTATATTTACCCTTCCCCAAGCAGAAGCAGAGAGAGATTAAACCAACCTGATCACCAGTATCACCCACAAGTCCTAACCCTGATCAGTTCTGTTCTACTGCCATCCTAAGTTAAAAGCTGGATAGTTGCTTGTTTAATGCACAAATCTCTCCATTTAAGTGGGCAGGCATGGAGAAATCTCCTACTATGACCTTCCTGCAGCATGAAGGCAGGAAAGACTAAATGATTCACTTAATCAGCTAAAGAGAAAAGATGGGGCTCAACTTTACCAGATGCTTATTGACAAGAGGTGAACATCAAAGGGTAAACTTGCACAGAATTCTATATCTGAACCTATTTTTGTGAGCCAGCAGTTTCCAACAACTTGCTAGAGGGGTGTATGAAAACACCCTCATTCAGCATTTTTTTAAAACAATTATTATTTTTTAAAAACTACTTTGCACTAAACCTTTCCAACATATACAAAAAAGTAAGACTTGCTAAGCATGGAGAAGAAGCGTACTGCTCTTTGAAGCACAGCTCAGCAGGCTTGGGAGTAATACCGAGAGAGAAGAGCAACCGAGTTTGAGACTCGGTGAAAGGGACTGCAAGAGACCTCCTGCTCTGCACAGAGGCAAAACATCACAGCTTCTCCCAGTTCTGAGCCAATTTTAGCCAGAGCAAATGAAAATATGGTGTATCTAGGAAGGTTCTTTTAAAGTAACTCTTCATGTTCTGCTTCTCATTCACCTCAGGGGTACTCATCTAACACACCTGAACGGCTGAGAAATTCAGAAATTGAAAAATCCTATTTAGGCAGCTAATTTATCCCTCTGCAGGAGGGAAACTTTCTAGAACTGTGGCTGCACCAAGCACGCTGCTTTGCGTTACCCGCATAGCAAAACTGCCACAAGTTCATTTGCATATTTGTACATTTTTAAGTTCTTTAAGAAAATCTTTCTTAGTATTTTCTTGGTCACTCAGTTCCAGCAGCACTGGGAGTTTAGTTTAACCATTATGTGCCTCTTAACCATGTAGAGTCTTCAGTGCTAAATTATAAAAGGACAGCTCTGAAACACGAAAATTATCTGTCTGATGCATTTGTAAGATTGGGGAGAAAAAAACCAAACACAACAAAACCAGAACTTGCCTCTGTTGGTGGGATAAGGAGACAAGTAGCAGTACGGGTTGACTAATGCCTACTATTATACAAACGCGATATATAACAACAGACTTTACTGCAGTAGTTCAGCATATTTGATAAAACATCAACTGTTGCAGTCGGTAAACTTACTTGAGTTCTGGCAAAGGTGATGGATTTATGAAGAGGTTCCTAAACCTGTATTTTTTGAATCTTGAGAAGTCAGTGGTTACTGATTCCTTGTGAGGCGTTTCAATAATTATGCAAGGCGAGATGCCTCCTGTTATCGTGGGCGGCCAACAGCTCTGCAACAGAAACAAGGTATCTTTCAAATACCGATTTCACTGCAAAAGCAAGAAAGGTGAGAAGTAAATTACAGTAACAATATGCAGTGTATGTTAGTCTTCTTGGACCGCAGCATCAACTCAAGTACCGAAACCAAGAAAGACAGAGAGATTAAATGCCTACAAAAGCCTTTCACAGTCAAGACAGAACACGTATAAGAAAAATTGATAAAATTGGGATACGCAGCTTTGAGGAAGACAATTGTCTTTAGTTTCTGAACCCACAAGTAACCTAACCACTGCTTGAGCTGCTCTGCAACAGTATGTAAGGCAAAAGCACTCACTGCTACTAAAGCACAGGACATCAGGTTGCTGGTCCTATCTACTTATCTACTCAGAGGGAAAAGAAAGGAGAGGGTGGAGGTTCTACTGTCTCTCAGTGGAAATTCAGCAACTTGTTATCTTCCAATTGAGCACTCCAGAGAGGAGCCACCCAGCTCAGCTCCAGCGCTAGATACCCACTGAGCAAGCAGCAGCTGTGAACTATCTCTCAGCTTGCCACAGCCAAATATGGGATGCAATGACTCAAAAGGAAGAGAAGAGCACAACTTAATCATGCAGAAAGTTTCAGAGAAGGAATTCTAGATTGGTTAAATTCTGTAACTTGTTTCACCAATACTTGTTGGGTTGTACTCAACCAATACAAGTCATGCAGGGAGCGTATGTGACACTGTAATGGCTGACAGCCTTCAAAATGGTGACACGGCACCTTGGTTATGCTCCATGGAGTTAGTGGGCAGCCCATCCACAAAGAACGACAACACCTACCCCTCCAAACACAGAAACTTTTCCTACGTAGCTGTTTTGCAAGGTAAACTACATACAGTTTCCTCTGTATGTCTAAACCTACTTATTACCAAAGTACCCCGAGAGTGAATTGACATATTCCAGCAGAATTGATCTTAACAGCACACAGCTCCATCTTCTCTCCTGCCAGCCTCACTGCCCAAGTCATACCCCTTCCTTCCTCAGTCAGCTTTGATGCTAGCCAGACCCTCTCAGCCAGGTTGATTCAACTCACTAACCTGGCAGAACGTTAACTTGTTTTGTAACGCCAAATTAGCAAGCTGAACCTGTGCACTGCCTCATTTAAAGAGAAATAAAAATGAAGCAAGGCAGGGGATGGAGCATGTGGCCAGCTGTCAAGGAAAAAAAGACATGGGAGCAGGATTTCCCCCTTTTGGCAAAGGTGGGGTGAAATCGTGCGTCTGGGCTCAAGTACAGGCAAGGTAATTACACACAGCATCTTTCCTTACACAAAGTTTGCAAAGATAGCTTCAAGATAGAAGAGTTTTGCTTCACCATAGCTGTTAGTTTCATTTGCGTATTTTACTAATCCCCTTTAAAGCAAACAACTGTAAAGCCTCGCACTTGGTTTAGGAGCAGCACATGTTAGTGTAAGCAGATTCCTAAACTGATTTAAATAATCAAAAATACTCTTAAATGAAAGTAAAAAGGGCCTGTAGTGTTATGAGCCTTCTTAACGAAACAGCCATGAAACCATTTCAACCTTAGGTTGAAACAAGTGCAACAATCTTGTTTAGACTTGCCTTTAGGCCTTACCTGCTCTGCACGTGGAATTACTCTGAAATACCTGATTTTATTATCATTTTTACACCTAACCTTACTCTGCAGTGGCTTCCCCATTGAAGAACCCTTTATCCACATCAAATCCACACATAAAAAACCCAAAAAGATATAAAAAGACGGAACGTGCTGAGTTCCTATAGCTTTTAATATCTGAAGTCAATACTTTCTAGCGTGGAATGCACAACTTCACGCCCACCAACATAAACCAGATGGACTCCTTCACCTAGTTTGAGGCGGCATTCAGGATCGATTACCTTAATCTCATATTGGTGCTTTTTAGCAATTTTCCCGTCTTCCCTTTTCTTAATCTCCTGCTGAGAAGAGAAAGATGCATCACCACAGTGACAATAACCAGCACATCCACCTCAAAATAAACTGTTACGATTCCCACTCTGCTTTCTAACTCAACAGAACCAAGATTCTCCCATTCGAACAGGCTGGAGAACTTTCAATGTTATTAGAACTTTTCAAGTTGCCCAGATTGGTCACCTCTGCCGTTCTCTTTTTCCTGGTCTGGAGATGCTCTGACATCTGCAGTTCTTGTGGAGACTCTTCCTGGCATGACAGCGGCTGCTGCTGCTTGGCTTGCAAACGGCTGCTGCAAAGAGCAAGGAGACATCAGATGTGAGGAGAGTGTCAGTTGCCAGGTGGGTACAGGTCAGCAGAGTGCGTTAGGTCACCAAGAGCTTACCTGCGCCTTGACATCTTCTTTGGGTTGTAGGGTCTACCTGGGTCAAAGGAACAACACAAGCTCAGTTAACAGATCTTCAAAAGAAGTCGGGACCGAGTGCTGTGCTCTGCGAGGAGCATCACGGAGAGTGTCGCGGTTCCCACAGCTGGAAGTAACGGGCACAAGTGTTGCAGGG
>NW_009731063.1:0-10319 GCF_000703405.1 Apaloderma vittatum
GGAGGGGGTTTACATTTCCCGGTTTCAAGGGTGGCTTTCCCCTGTCTTCTTAACCAAGACACCTGCCCATGACAGGGAGGTTGGATTAAATGATCCCTAAGGTCCCTTCCAACCTAGGCCATTCTATGATTCTTCCCTCTGGACTAGACCATTCTGCTATGGGTTTCACACTGATCGTGTCCCCAAGGCCAGTCGCTCCCTGCCTGTTCCGTGCTGCGCTGCTTTGCATTTTCTTCAGGCTGCCCAGGCGCCTGCCTCTGCAGCTTCACAGTCGTGTTGATTGCATGGCACTTGAAAGAGGCAGGATCCCTTTATGACTCCAGTTGTGGCAAACAACACATCCATGGCAAAATAGCCATATTTAGTCCTTTTTGTAGGATATAATCTTCCTTCCCCGCTGTAAGAGACTGTGTTAAAAATGTTTGTCTCAATCTTGCTGGAATTGTCCGTGGAGAAAAGACTGTGTTGAAATTGCCCGTGAAGAAACTTCAAGGCTGCTGTTTTCAAGCTTGGACCACTGATAAGTTCCAAACAACAACTTCAGAGCCCAGCCCAGATAAGCCACAGGACTTGACTTGACTACTGATATAACTTAAGGGCCCAGCCCAGATAAGCCACGAGGCTCGAAGTCCTGAACAACAACTTCCAGCTGTCTGGCAAGCCCACGGGTTTGCAAGCCCACCAGGTGTAACTGCTGATAGGGTGGCTGCCGTGCAAAGCGAAAATGGGCTCTCCGGACACCTCTGCATGCTCCACTGATGGAGGCGACGCTGGGGGGGGTGAAGATCGCTCCTGACGACCCTCATACGCACGCGTTAACCAGGCGGAGAATGGGCAAAGCAGCTCTTGGAACACTATATAATGCCACCGTGAACAGCTATTCTTTGGAGATCTTCCCCACTGAATCGAAACAGGCAGACCTGTGAGACGTCGCTGGATCTGTGGTGGTAGCTATACTTCTTGCTATCTTTTACTGCTTTGCTTTTCCTTTTCCTTATCTTTCTTTCCTATCGCTCTCCAGTGGTTGTTAGTCAATAAAGGGTTTTACCTTTGTGACATCTGACACCGTTTGTGTCTTAATTTCACCTTTGCGATCCAAACGAATCACCTTGACTCTAACCCTTACCAGGTATAAGCGGGTCAAGACACCCGCTCAGCATATTTAGCTCTGCTGTTCCATTTATGACGGTTTCTTGCTTTCCTCTTTCCTTCCTTCCTGCCCCGTTTCGAAAGCTGACATCCACTCTTTTATATTCAGGAGCTGAATTGTTAAATTCAAGATCAAGATTCACAAGAGTCATGATGCAATCACAAGGGGGATAAACATCAGAGAATTCAGGATTATATGACACCAACTGAGTCATTACCCTTGGAAATTCCAATCTGCAATGAAGGAAAATGAGATAGAAAAGGGAAGAAAGGGTGAATCATGGCTTTAGACACTGGATGCTTACAGTTCAGTTTCTCATCTTTTTTTTATAATTAATTTCATTTTTATTCATTATGTGAACTAATTAACACTGATAGATAACAAAACCTGTAACTGTAACCATATTATACATACTGATCTTGCTATGACTTTCTGAATATAATTAGAATTTTCCTATGGTTATATTGTAGCCATATCTAAACAATCTTCTTTACATTAAATGGGTTGGACTGCAAATGAAGCAATTAATTTCTGAGAAATGAGCTAGAAAATGTCATTTAAAACAAAATCAAAATCTAAGATGAGCCTTGGAACTTAGAACCTTTTATTTTGTTGATCTGTGTTCTGCTTGTAGGTCCCATCCTTGAAGGTTTTTTTTGAGGAAAAAAAACCCAAACCAGTCACTTAAAATTATGGACAGATATATATGTGAAATGTAAAACAGAAATAAAACCTAAAAGGCAAAAATTAATAAAATGCAATGGAAAATGCCTTTATGATGCCATCTTCCACAACAATTGAAAAATGTATTTGTTAAAACCCAGGCTATGAAAAGATTACTTTTTATATACTTCTGGGCAGTAGTAATTAAAAATCATGTTATTTTTCCACCAGTGAAAAGACAGGGGAAATAGTGACTGCATGAATACTATTGTGTATAGCTCTGCACGTTCCATAATCATAGAATCATAGAATGGCCTAAGCTGGAAGGGACCTTAGAGATCATTTTAATCCAGCCTCCCTGCCACTAGGGACACCACCTCTTGACTAGATTAGGCAACACATGGATAATGTTCTGGCAGGTCTTATACTACTTTTTTGTGTCCAAGTAAGGTACCTTAACTGATGCTAATCTGTGAAAATACAAATCAGTGAGGTGCATGGGTGTCTGAAGTATAGTATAAACCAAAATGCTATCTGTTAAAAATGCTTTAAAAAGCTACTTTCATTCAGTTCCATCCCTGCTACCTTTTAGAAGCATATGATTGTTCTCAAATCTCTGTACACCTGTAAGCATGACCTCTACAACAACAAACTTTTGTCTTTTTACTTTATATTATTTGAAGTGATTTGCCTTTTCTTTGTTTTCCACTTTTACTTCTAAAATAGATCCCAGCATACTAGTGCTTTTCTCAGCACTCACTGGAAGTTATGATATAGGCACCATAATACAGGTAATAGAAGTCTGATTTTACGAAACATAAATATTTAATATTTAGGAGAAAATAAATATTTTCTCTGCTCTTTAGCCTTCAAATATTAGAAACAGCAAACTTACTGTGATTGATGTGGTCCCCACGTGTTGCCTGGTCTAGTCGAGAGGTGGCGTCCCTGCCCATGACAGGGAGGTTGGACTAGATGATCTCTAAGGTCCCTTCCAGCCTAGGCCATTCTATGATTCTATGATGTCTTTGTGGGCCTATTGCTGGGCATATAAATCTGAACTTTGGCCTCAGTTATGCTCAAATTGAAAATTAATAAACAAAAACTCCATATATCACTGATATTTCTCCAGAATTAAAGCAATGCTAATGAAAAATTAGTTTACTCTGGAACTGCTTTCTACCTTGAATTAAGAATGTTCAACCACTAATAATGTTTCTGTATGAGTTATCTTTTTAGCAATGTAATTTTATTATATAGGATCATTATCATTGTCATACACTGTTTAGTCCTGTGAAAGACATATCTTTCCAGCAAGATGTTATTTTAATGTGTTTTTAATCACCTTCCAATCTCTAAATCTCTTCTATTTAGCAAAAGAAAAGATGTATTTGTTCCTTGTCCTCAAAACATTTATTTCTGTGTACTGTCATCTTCCAAATGATACTCTTGAAAATAAGAAGACTAGAGAAGAAATCAACCTGAAAAGCATGTACAATCACTTTAAGTGTCTGAGCCCAAACCTAAAATGAAGGGCTGAGACCCATTTATTCAGGGAATGTGCCACTTTGTCTTTGAGTTGAAGGAACACATTTAAGGTGTATTTTATATGAACACATATCAATGCAAATTGCATTCTGTGTCAAAAGCACTGGCTCCTTTACCTACATGAAAAGGCTTTGTTTTCCATTTGACAAAGACAATGAGAATTTTGGGCAGGAAACTGAAAAGATAAGAGTTGGCCATGCCAGTAACTGCGTCTCACAGCTGAAGCAAGTAATCAAGAGTTAAACTAGCAAAGTCTCTAAAAATTGGATCTCTATCTTGGCTAGAAAATAAAAGTTTCATGAAGCTTCATCTTGTTCACAGACGTATCCAGAATGGTGTTGCTTGAAATATAAGAATCCCTACAATATAACAAATTAGATCAATATTAGAAGAAACATTTTGAAGAAGCTAATTCATATACCTGCAATGTCATCTGATAATGTTCACGTCAGTGACATTGCTTACCATAAAAACTTCCAGGAAAAAAAAAAATGAATCCCTATGATCTATTTTTATAATGACATGGGTTTAATATCAGAATGTACACACGGACTTCTGCACAGAGTATGATGGCATGTGTACTCCAGCTCTTACACAGTCCAGTTCTTACAGCTTTCTTGCAGAAGCCCTCTTGCACATTTTTAGTGAAGTGGCATTCTCCAGAATTTCAATGGGTATGAAGAAAAGATATGAAAAAAAGATGATTTCTACTCTAAGTAGAAGATTAACCTGAAGTGATAGAGAGCTGCAGGACTATATGTGCCTCCCGCAGTAGGAGCCAGCTGATCCTTCTCTGCTTCATGGAACACCAACAGAAGTTTAGAGCTGTCAATCCTGGCAGATATGAAAAGCATCAAGCCTCAGGTGTTCAAATGTTGTAATGCCAGAGGTCACACAACTCACATCCTCAGTTGTTATGAAACTCCTCCCTTGAGAGAGGCCTGGACGTGGTTGCTATAGATGATTGAGTGAGCAATATATGTACCAGCATATGCCACAAAGACACTCAGTATATTTGCATCCTTCTGTACTTGTCCTGCTACAGTCACCAGTGTGTTTAGTGAACAATGTGTACAAGTTAAAAAGAAATTAAAACCAAAACCAAATACAGAAGGAGGTTACTAGTGAGCTAACCGGAAAGTTGCTGTAACAGTTGTGTTGAATTTGTCAAAATTGTTTTTGTGGAATTTGTTTTGTAGTGGATGCTGCCAGGAGTTAGGGCAGTAACAGGAAAAAAATTTTGTCGGTCAAAGAAAAAGGGTTCTTGTGGAGTAAAAACTCATACTAAGGAAGCTAAGAAACATGATTGGATTCATTAAGATATCACAGAATTTCTTGTTTCTTGTCAGATCAAATCTCTTGCTGTCCAAATTACTGCCAGACATACAATTACTTCCAGACATACACTGAGAAATCAGTGTTTAGTTTCCTTTTGTTAAATAGAGACCATGTATTAAAAAGAGATAGTGTTTGAAAATTACTTGCTGAACACAAGGAAGTTGGTCACTGTGATAGCATGGGAGAAACCCCAGCGACAGTAGTTTTTTTAACTCTTTTTCGTAGTTCAGTTGAAGCTACAGTAGATTATCACAGAGAAATTCAGCTTTGAGGGATGGAAGGTACTTCAGGGCATTTTTCAGCCTGTATGTAATTACATTTTTATGAATTCATCTTTGCTTGACAAGAAGATTTAGATGTACTTGATTTGTGACTGGGATATAGACTCTAGTATAAATTCATGGGATAGTAGGAAACAGGTTGAGAGACAAACCTTACAGAAAAGATCAGTCAAAACAGAGATGAAAAAATAGGAAGGGCAAGAAAAGATCATGTAAGAAACTTGATTACTTGGAGACAATCCATTCTCTTGCTAACTGAATGATCCTGTAAAAAACTACTATGGCAAAGTAAGAAAATAATTCCAGTTCATATTGAATTTTGTCCTATCTTTTCTCTGAAACATGGTATAGCTCAGAGATACACCATTCAGTCATGTATCTTTTTCAGCTATGGGCCAGCTGAACAAAACACAAGAGACTAAGAAGAAATCACTTCTTCTTAATGATACAGAATGTCCAGCAATAACTAGGATACCAGATTCACTGAGCAAGTGGTGCAAAAATAAATTGAAATCAACTATTGGGTTTGGTTCACTGGTGAAGATACACATTAAAACTAACTTGGACCTAATTCTTCTGGGGTCAAATTGAAACAACATTTCAGCTTTCCCACCAGAAAAAAAAGTTGACAGAAATTCACTCTTAATCATATAAAATTTGACTAAACCCAAAGATTTTGATTAATTTTCAAGAAGCCTTTTATTTTCAGATAAACAAAAAAAGGTCCAGTTTGTTGTTTATAGTTAAATTCAATTAAATAAATGATAAAACTAAATAATAACTAAACATAATAAAATACAAATAATAAGGTTAAATAATAACCAGCTTATATTGGTTATACATATACAAGTTAACTTACTTCCATTTTTTCCCTAGGTTGTTTTGATTGAAATAATCTCCCTAATTGAACACAAATTCATAAGCAGCCTTTGTTGCCCCAAAATGCATTTTACAGTCAAAAATGTTTCACCTGTAATTGTTATTCACTCTTAAAAAAAAAATAATTTGAAAATGGACCTATCCTGCAATGCATCAAATTTATTCCAAAATCAATCAAGTGGCAACTTGTAATTGCTACTCCTGATTATCTAAAGTTTTTATATATCCTGATCTCTTGATCAATTAATCTGTTCTTTGCAGACCATGTTTGCCTCCTCTGTTTCTTTTGCCATTTGGATGATAGGCTTCCTGAGGTATGCTCCTTCAGTGCTTAGCTCTACCTGGCCTTCCGTGGCAGAAGAATCTACTCACAAATTCTGCTCACGACTATTGAGAAGATAAATAAAGGTAACGATAACTGTGGCAATGTACTATGCAGCAAAGGATTCTTCATGTTTTTGAATTCTTTCTTTTCAGTAATAGAAAAGAGGAACTCACTACAGTCACGTAACAGCTTTACGTAAAAAGACCTTTTGGAACTTTGTTTTCCTTCATGAATTTTCCTTTTTTTTGGGGGCAGATTTGAAACTAGTGCTTTCTGCCTGTCTACCCATCTTCAATTACTTTGCTGTCAATTATGGGCACAGCAGAAGTAAACACCATCAGCAAGAAGTTGCTGCAGACAGGCAGCGTCTTAAAAGTCCTGTTTGAAGGACAGGAACATAATAAAATCCTGAATGCTGATTGCAGATCTTAACAGTGGAGAGGAAAGCCTAGAAAAAAACCAATGGATTTATACTTTTTACCATTTAATGTCAGATGAATTCCTACCCTTGCAAGAGAATGAGTATGAGACAGAATGCTAACTGTTAAAGCAATTCCATGAGAAAACAGCCATTTAATTGGAGATCCTAAAATTATTCAAAATTCCTGCTTTTGTTAGTAGGAAGAAAGTTGAACTGGGCAAAGGGGTTAAAAATCCCTAATGCTGAAAAAGACCTTATACACTGGACAACTGTGGAAAAGAGAGAGAAGGGACCTTAACTTGACATCGTATCATTTCTGAGTAGTAATAGTTTTTGTGATGATTGCCAAGTTGGGATTCACTTGGAACTCATCAGCATTTTTATAATGTCTTATTAACCTTGTTTGCTGAGATTGTGAGGCTGGCCAAATTAGATTTGATGGTAGGAATTTCTTTGGGGACTATAGATGTGCTGGGCTGTGTACATTTACTGGAGTTTAATGGAAATAATGAATATTCTCTTCTTATGAACAACATCTTTAGATGATGAGTGCTAAAAATGAATTACTTTTAGCATAATGGCGCTCCCAGAGAATGTCAGGAAAATGTATCCTTTCCAATAATTTCCATGTTTTATGCCTCCCAGTACAAACATAAATCTCCTTGAGAGCTATATAATCTGACACTCCTGGTACTACCAGGTTTCTGACTTTTGGAAGCTGTGAATATTTTTCGTTTTGTTGTTAATGATCAGTTAAGTTTTTGCCTTTCATTAGAGATACAGTTTAATGGTTGAGTAACATAAATTTTTACTTAGTCTGTGTGGCATTGCATGGCATTACAGTTTTATTGTATATAAATTGTAGAACTCAGTAGATATCTTTGGATTTCACAGCAATAAACCAACAAAAGATTAAACTGTCATAATTTATAACTGAAAAGTAGCATCTCATCAAGCACGAGATTCCACAGGAAAGTTACATGATAGAATGGAAGTATACTCCTCATCTTTGGTGGGTGTATCTTGTGACGGTACTTGCATGATTCACTGCAGTGTCATCATGGTATTTTTAAAATTTTTTTCCAGATAATTAAAAATATCTGCCATGTACTTTTTTTCTAGAAAAGGACTTTCATCCTTCTGTCATTGATTGATTATGTGATTACTTCATTGTAATGCCATAATATATTTTTTTTAATGGGAGGAGAGGGGAGGAGTTTCTTGAAAAAAGATCATCTTCTTTCCCATAATGCATTTCTGAAAACAGACTACCTCAGAAAACATAGACATATTTTTATTCTAACCAAAATACTATCTTTCCCATTTCTAACACATTGGATAGCTTATCACTGTCTGTAGTTGGTGCTAAAAATTCAACAGGTACTAACTGATGGAATTTGGAGAAGGTAATTGAGGACTCTCTCTATGAGGAATAACATTGATAATTATTGATTCATTATGAGCACTAACAGAGATACGGAATTCTGACACAGAATTTTGTAAATATGCCTAGACGAGATTTTCCAGCAAACACGCTTTGTAGACTTTTCCAGCTCTTCAAATTTTCTGCACGAAATTGCATTGGCACTGAGTCTCAGCCACAGTCAGACAACATTTACCAGAGGTGATTTAGGAGTACTGTAAAGGTGACAGTTAGACCTTGATACATCTCTCCTGGACTCCTGGTCCATCTGGCAGCTCTTGCCCATGCTCATTGCCAGTGACACAAATACATTATTAAAAATCCGGGGATCACAGGATCTTAAGTGAGTCCATGTCCTCCCCTGTCCTGGGGATCTGGACAACGCAGAAACAAGTATTTCTAATACAAACCCAGAATGTTTTCTTAGACAGTGCCTGAAGAACTTTGAGTTTTGACTTTTATATCACCCCATGCAACAAACAATGTTTGCTTGCAGAGAAGGAGCTAAGCTGTATTTTAATTGTTTAGCAGAGATGTACCTTTTCTTCAATTTCTAGAAAGGCATCGAGACTACGGCTTAGGCTTCCCTTATTCTCTACTGAGTGTTGCATCTAGATTTGACAGCCAGTACTCAGAGGCAGGTAAGCACACCAGTCGAACGAAACACCATGACTAAAATGCAGCTCTCTAGTAATGCTTACCTCAGTATTGGTGAAGTATAGAATACCAATGATCAATTCTGCAGGCTTGATTATGAAGGAAAGGGGACTTGTGCTGCTCACTGGGGCTTGCTACAGTCTTACATACTCAACCTGGAGGTAGCCCCACCTGCACTATCAGATATTGTCAACTTTGATGATTCTGCATAGCTAAATTTAGTCACCCCTGAACAAGGATAACTAGTTTTCCAACAGATTTCTTTATTTTTTAAATTGAAAATACAGCAATCCAATGGACTATGTATCAACATATATTTTTGGTAACTTGTTCATTTCACAGACTGCATAATCCCAGATCTTGACAAAATGTGATTTCATATCTAACCTGTGAATCATCCATCAAGTTATTTATTTTTTTCAAATGAAAATTAGTATTTTTTGAAAATATAGTATTTTACTTGAACTCATTTGATACTTTTCAGCCTACAGAGGAGCATCAGATTATTTATCCTGAAATTCTAAAGAAAAAGACTATGAAATCAGGTTGTTTGATTTTTTTTTTCCAAATTTGTAGCACAAGCAGAAGGCCTGAAGATGCTAAGACCACCGCTAATGTTTCTAAGATTGTAGATCCCTGTATTTTCCATGGTGAAATGCTCATTGACATCAGTAGCAGGTAATTAAATAATTTCATTGCATAGCTTCCCTCTCTGAAGTGACTTGATATCTCTATCCTTTGATGTTTCAGAATTAGAGACATAGCCTCTACTTCTTCTCATTTATAATCCTTATTTGTGTATTTTACTTTTATTTCTTTGGCCCTAGCCCCATTATTTTGCCTATTGATCTCAGTGAAGCTAAAAGTAAAATTTCACAAGTTTACTTTTCAGATTTGCATATATTTTAAAAAACAATACTTCAGCCGTAAGAACAACACTTCTGAGCATTAGTTCAACAAAGTCATAGTGTTCTCAGCTGAGAACTGTAGAGCACAATAACATTTGTTACCACACTACAAATTTTGTGCATGGAGACAGCTTTGGCATATTTGAAAAATGGGATGGAATAAAGCACACACCTATGTTCTTTTGTAGTGTAAATCTAGATGTTCATTGCAATGTTTTACGGAGAAGAGCTTATTTTCTCCCTTATAACTGTTTTTAAAATTCCTGTATCTTCTTTTTTTGATTAAATCTGTCTCTCATGACAGTATGTTCATTATAGACTAGGCTTTTGTTGTCCTATTATTACATGACACCTAGGAATAACAAGTGGTCTATTATCTGCTACCTAGTGCTATCAGAAAGGAAATTCAATTTGCCTCCATCTTCTGTCATCACAGTACAAAATATGTTTCCTAACCTCAGTGACACTTTAATTAGCACAATGGTGGAAAGCAGTGTTTTCCATCATTAGTTAGTTTAGGGTCTTTAGTCTGTAAATCATGATTTTCTATTAGAGTTTGAGTGGGTTAGATAATATTCTCATGACCCAGTGAAGCAGATCATCTTTCAGGACTGGTAAGACTGTGCTGGGGAAGGGATCTAAAGTGAAAAAGGCTGACAAAAAGCTCTTTTGGGGGCTTTTTTGTAAGCTGGGAACAGCGGCTTGCCTGTGCCGGGGCCGGCAGCT
>NW_009731063.1:10378-12257 GCF_000703405.1 Apaloderma vittatum
AAAACGGGTTTTCGGCGTGTTACCCAGCCGCTAGTTGTGTGCGTTAACAACGTTAACCAGCTGTTAATTGTCCCCTCAGGGTATGAGAAGCCTTGGGGAGGGCAGGGACTAGTTGCTGCCCACTGAGCACAAGGCACTAAACGGTAAGTTGGTGTTAACAGCAGAATACTTAAACGTGCTGTAAATAAACCCATGCGTAGTTTTGAGAGGTCTTTTGACTGCAGAACCAGTTATCGTTCCATCCCGATCGAAGGCCCTTAGAAAAACTGTGGGCACCCAGAGAGAGGCCCCACGCAAGTGTGCGGGTGTTCAGGCCTCGGGCTGCAGAGAGTGCTGGAGCCTGGCACTGGCAGTGGAGGGGAGCGGAGATGACACCTCTGTCAGATGTGACCAGGTGAACGACCTGCTCAGCCTCCAGGCTGAGCTGAAGGATGAAGAAGAAAGGTTGAGGAGTATCAGGGAGTCTGAGAGAGAGATAGGTTGGTGGAGCCACTTTCTGAGTCGTAAGCAGCAAGCTCCACAAGAATCAGAAAATCCCCTCCCCTCTGGCCATCAGGCAAAAGGAGGGGACCTAAAGGATGGGGAGGAGTGTAACATCCCTGCCCAGCCTCCCTCACCTGCCAGGTTGCCCTTGCAAAACAGGCATGGGGCTCTAGACAATGAGAGCCAGGCAAAGATAGGTGGAGGTTCATCCATAGAATCATAGAATGGCCTAGGCTGGAAGGGACCTTAGAGATCATTTAATCCAACCTCCCTGTCATGGGCAGGGACGCCTCTCAACTAGATCAGGCAACACATGGGGACCGAGTGGGGATCGAACCTGCGGCCTTGGTGTTGTCAGCACCACACACTAACTGACTGAGGTAACTGGCCCCCTATCCATAAGGCTGTCAAGGGTGAATCAGTCAGCCACATGCATTAGTACTTCTTAATCTAATAAAAAATGGAGGGTAATTGTAGTTGGAAGTCTCCCTTCTGAGGGGAACAGAGGGCCCTATCTGCCTGCTGGATCCAACTCACAGGGAAGTCTGCTGCCTCCTTGGGGCCTGGGTTAAGGATATTATTAAGAAGCTTCCAGGTCTGGTTAAATCCTCTGATTATTACCTGCTTCTGGTTATGCAGATCAGTAATGATGAGATAGCAGAGAGATGGCCAGAAGCAATCAAAAGGAACTTTAGGATCAGGTGCACAGACTGTGTTTGCCTCCATTCCTTCAGTTATGAGGAAAACTAGTGGAAAGTTCAACAAAGTGAAGCAGATTAATACTTGGCTAAAAGGGTGGTGCCAATAGTCTAGCTTTGGGATTTTTAACCGTGGGGAGATCTACACGGCACCTGGTCTACTAAAACCAGATGGGGTTCAAATGATGCAACAGGGAAAAAGGATCCTCCGTCATGAGCTGGCAGGACTCCTAGACAGAACATTCTTTAAACTAGATATAAAGGGGGAAGGGGTTACAACCAGACCAAATGAAAACGACCCTGGGATACATGTAGTGACATCAGAAGCAGAGTCACTAGCACAGGTGAGTACAATTGTACTTTACTGGGGGTTCCAGGTACCTTATCAGAGGCCCAACTCAAATGCCTTTATATGAATGCCTGCAGCTTGGGCAATAAACAAGAGGAACTGGAGATGCTTGTGAGTCTGCAGCACTATGACCTTATCGGCATCACAGAGACATGGTGGAATGACTCCTGTGATTAGTGTGTTGGACTAGAGGGGTATAAACTGTTCAGGAAGGACAGGCAGGGAAAATGAGGAGGAGGTGTTGCTCTCTATGTTAATGAGCGGCTAGAATGCATGGAGCTCCACCTGGCAAGTGATGATGAAAGAACCGAATGCCCATGGACCAGGGTGAAAGGAAGAGTAGGAGACT
>NW_009731064.1:0-8109 GCF_000703405.1 Apaloderma vittatum
CTCCTTGCCCCAACACACTGACCCAGCCACGTTTATTCAAACATTTCTGAAGAGCAAATTCTTTTCTCTCTCGAAATGCGAACAATGTATTTTTTTAAGAAACTCCTGTTTAAAGGAATTATTTCTTCACCTTTTGTGCAACTACTTCATTTTGCTACTTGCAAGCTGCTGACAAAATGCTTTCATTTTTTGCCCTCTGACCAATGTGATGTGTTTGTGCTTGGTTTTCACTGGTGGTGTTTTTTGGCAACATGTCTGCTGCTATAACAGCAGCTTCAGAAATGACCAGGGCAGATACAAAACTGTCACCTTATGGCAGCGCTCAGGTTATCTGCTGATAACCACTACTTCTCTCTTGCTTTTAGGAGTTTCTGCCAACATTTCTGACACATTCTCTTACATTATTTAGAAGTAAGAGGTGGAAAGTACGTGATGGAGCCCCTTCTTCCTACAGAGAGATCGTTCTGCGGGGACTCGCCGATGTGGCAGGTGTCACACCTGGCTTTCCTGTGCTGAACTATTGCAATATCTCTGGTTCTTGCCTGTCCTGTAGTTGTAGGTTGAATTCTTACAGTTTTGGTTTGAGTAGGGCTTTGGTAGGAGAGGATTACAACGTGCTCTTACGAGGCTGGAGGTAAAATAACCTGTGTTTGACGACCTCTTTTGTTGAATCATTCAAGTTCTTTACCTTAACGAGTTTGGTATTGCTGATCTACTCAGTGACAGAGTGGCTCTGCACATTCTTGCAGAGCTTTGCTGCTCTGGTGATTTCCTTTTACATCAATGGAAAGAAAAAAAGGAGAGAAGGGAGATTACTTGATACCTGAGCTGCTGGCTGACAGCAGGGAGCGCAGCAGGCCTGCGGGAGCGGAGGAAGAAGCAGTCTGCGTGGCTAATCCGAGCAGCTGGGCTCCGTTTCTCACCTGGTTTGTGAATGGGGAGCAGGAAGAAAAGGAGTCTACTATGCCAAGGGTTGTGTTTCTATGGGGCTGATAACTTATTCTCTGTCGTGTGCCTCTGTTTCAGGAAGCTCCGAGCCACCCTGGATGAGTACACCACCAGAGTGGGGCAGCAGGCCATCGTTCTGTGCATCTCGCCCTCCAAACCCAACCCTGTCTTTAAAGTATTCGGTGCTGCACCCTTGGAGAACGTGGTAGGTGTCTCTAGGAAGAGCTCTGTAAGAAATTGCTCCCCACCTCAGCGGGTTTCGTGCTGCTCAAGGCAGCCTCGCGAGCCTGGTCGTGATCTGAAGGTCACGCTTAGAACCCTGGAAACAGGAAATCAGATGGTGGGGACGTGAGGGTAGCGCTGAGGTCCTGTCTTCTCTGATTGAACGGTTGCATAACACAGCTCAGCAGGGTTGAATCTTCTGGATTAAAAAATCAGAGGGAGCGGGGAGTGATGACGTGTTTGAACTCAGCTCAGCTGTCAGTGCTTGCACCCTGTTGCAGACTAGACAGCAAATGGTGCAGATCCTGACCAAGTCTTGCATCAGAACTTTTCTTTTAATCCCGTAAATACTTCCACTCGCCACTGTTACTTGATGTTTCATCATTAGCTCTTCGATACAGCCAAGTCTTCGGGGCCAGTGGGTATTTTTTTTCTTGCCAGCTGTGGCGTTGTTTGCCGCTCCTCTTCTGCAGCACCTTGGGGAAGGTGGCTGGCCCTGCGTCCTTGCCCTCGCCTCTCCTGGTGCTCCTTACCTTGTTTACCTGAGCTTAACAATTCCCCACAGGTACGCAAGTACAAGAGCATGATTCTGGAAGACCTGGAGTCTGCGCTAGCAGAGCATGCTCCTGCGCCTCAGGAGGTTAACTCAGAGTTGCCACCCCTCACCATCGACGGCATTCCCGTCTCAGTGGACAAGATGACCCAGGTAAGCTGCCAGACACGGCAGAACCAGAAAGAGATTTGACATCTTGCAGTCACATCCTGTTATTTTATGGCAGAGCTTATGCCTGCCTCTCCAGGGGATGCATTTGATCTCCTCTTTCTCCTGGGACTGTAACAGCTCGGATGGTAGTTAGATGTGAAGCTTTGGTTTTGGTGCTTATTTTCTACGTGCAACAGTAGAAATGCTGGTAAGGACTGGAGCTCAGGCTGCTGGGAGCATTCCTTTTTGAGCTGTTTTTTGTCACCTCCCATAAGCCATGACCAGGAAAGATATTTGTTGTGCACTTTGCAGTGATGTTTAGGCACTGAGGTCAGGAAGGACGCTTGTGGACTCCTGTTTGGCTTATGCTCCTTGGATCTTTCGTGTATGCTCTAGTCCATTCCCTCCTTTCTTTTCCGCTGCAGATTGGAGCAGAGGGGAGCTTGCCAACGGTTTAACTCCAGATCATACCCTGAGTGAGACAATTCTGATGGAGACAGGGAGGCATCTGCCCTAGGCATGTGGGGGGACTCCTTTTCTTTCCAGGTCCTGCCTTTTGCTGACCTCCTTATAGCTAGGAAAAAGTGGAGGGGACTTTTCCCTCCCCGGGAAAGCTCCTTGGTGAGGGAGGGATTGTCCGCAGGGAGATCTCCTTCCCCTGGGGTGCAGGACCTGAATGCAGGCAGGTGTGTTTTGCAAGAAGCTCAGTCTGATGCCCCAAAACAGATTTCAAACGCTCGTAGCCAGTTTCTTCTGAGGGAGTAGCATGGTGGAGAGGTCGGAGGCTTTTGGGCAGCACACAAAGAGGGGTTGTAGCAGATCAAAGATGCGCAGATTTCCTCTGTGCCCTGCACCATTTTCATTCCTTAGGGGGAATCAGGCAAGCTCACGCTTGAAATGAAATTTTACAAAGACATCTACGGAGCTTTGGCTGATAGCAGATCGTGTTCCTGATCTGTGACAACATCAGACAAAATTAAGTTGCTGGATTTTTAAGCCGCTGAGGGAAAGGTGGTGTCTGCAAGAGCTTTTTCGCAGGCAGCTTTTGTCATGGAAGTGTGAAAGTTAAAAAAATCAAAACGTTTGACTTTTAAAGTAAAATGAGAGACGACCAAATTGCAGATCCGTAGCTCTGAGCTGCAATCCATTAACGCATCTGAGCAAAACTCCTCTGGTTTGCCGTGTGCAGAGGATGTGTGCAGGTGGAAGGGCCAATAAAAAGTTCTGCCAACTGTCTGGCTGTTCACATTTCACGTGCCATCCAAGCAGCAATAAAAGCTGCACTTCAGAGAAACCTTCAGCTGGATTTATAATGTGGGTTGGTTATTTTTTTATGATAGAGTTGAGAGTTAAATACTGTAACGTCAAAGGTTGCTTATGTCTTGTCTGCTTCTGCATGATGGATAAAATACTAATATCCATAGAGTTCTGTGGATAAAATACTAATACTTTGCATGTTAAGCTAAGCATAACGCTGGTTTGTTTTTTTTTTCCCCCCCAAACATGACATGGCCTTGGCCTTCAGGAAACCTGACACAAAGATTTTTGCGTTTCCACGTGTGACGCAGCTGCTGGCAGGGTCGTTGGGGTTTTTCCCCCCTCCACGCATGACACTTGTGTGTTTCTGGGCTTGTTATAGCTCTGTTACACAAGAAACACTTTTTCTTCTCCATATTCTGCAGGGCCTTTGGTCAGCAGGTGTGAAAACCGTTGGTGCATTATGGTGAAACAAGGGTCTGGTCAGGAGTAGCCCTCATCTTTTTAGTGTGATGTGATAACTTCAAACAGGTTTGTGAAGAGGTTTCTCCCGAGCTGTGGACAGGATCCCTGCTCTTTGTGCCCCGTTTGGGAAACCGTCGCTGTGCCATCCGCTGTGGCATGCTCGCTGCCTCAGTTTCCCCCCATATCATACAGGGATGATGTTTTGTAAATGTCTTTAAAGAAAAATTTGAGATCCTTGAGTGGGTGCAGACCACTTAAGGACAAAGCACTGGATTTCAGTCTCTTCTCCCAAGCAACAAGCGATAGGACGAGAGGAAACGGCTTCAAGTTGCACCAGGGGAGGTTTAGGTTGGATGTTAGGAAAAATTTCTTCAGGGAAAGGGTTGTGAAGCCCTGGCACAGGCTGCCCAGGGCAGGGGTGCAGTCCCCACCCCTGGAGGGATTTAAAAGCCGGGTAGCTCAGGGACACGGGCCTGGCAGCACTGGGTTAACCGCTGGACTCGATGATCTTAAAGGTTTTTTCCAACCTAAACAATTCTATGATTTAATGGACAGGACTGCAGACTCCTGGGTGGGTTTTCATAACCCAGCAAGTCGTATTCGAAAATTTTTTGAGGACTGAGATGGGACGTGTGGTGCTTAGCAGGTGATTTTGTTCCTGAAAGCATCCGGCTGCTGTATAGTTTTTGCCAGATTTGGGGGAAAAATTTAAATAGAAACACAACATAGATATGCTGAATAAGGTGAGGACACCAAGCTGGTTGGTTTTTTGTTTTGGCCACAAGTACAATTGGAAATACATTCATTGGGGAGAGCGGGTGATAACTCTGACACTGCAACCTGTTGCACTGCTAGAGCTGCCGTCGCTTTTTTTTGTAGGAACCTTGATTTCCCGAGCTGCCAAGGTAACTCTTCGTGTTTGCCGACAAGAAACGAGCCTTTTCAACTAAGTTGCACAAAGCCCTGTGGGAAACAGAAATATTTATAAATGTAAATTGGGCAGCACAATTAAGAGGTGTGTCACGGGGAGTGGAGAAACGAGGCCTCCGCTTTTGGCAGCTGCAGGTGTCAGCAGGCAGGTGGTAGAGGCGTGAAAATAACTCTCCTTTTAATTGCTCTGCTTCCCTGATGGTCTTGAGGGAAATAAAGCCTTCACTAGCCTGTGCAGAGATGCTTCTATAAACTTGGAAATGGAGAGCATCACGCACCTTGGCTGTGCAGGAACAAAAAAGGTATTGCAGCAGGGCTTTTAGCTTGCAGCCAGAGAAATCTCATCGCTTGATGGACTTTGGCTACGTTGGCACCGTACGTCAGAGCTGAGTTTGCCCCTAAACTTGATCTCAGTTACTCACTGATATGATTAAGGAGTAAGATTGGGTAATGCTGAGGTCAATGTTTCGGTCGGCTCTCGCCGAGGTCACTAGAATTTGCCCGTGCTTTTCTGAACAGGTGATTTGTCCTTCAGGCTGACATTTTCTAAACTCAATATGCCCCTCTGATTTGCAGTCTGCTTATACGAGCCAGGAAAGTTTATCTATCTCAAAAATCATCTTGATGTCTGTTTGTGTGCTGCCCTGCAAAAAGCTTTAGCCTAAACAGGAGATATCTTTCTGTACGTGAGTTTGTGTGCAGGAGAGGCCAAGTACTAAAAAGATGGTAACTAAACCAGGTTTGTGGCGCTCAGATCCTCCCCATGGGGGGTCAGGGACCCCCTCACCTGGGTGTAAGGCTTGCTGCTGCTCCCTTCTGGTCCCCGTCAGGTGTGGTGAGGGGACAGCCTGCCTTTCTGCTCTCCCAGCACATCACTGGCGTGTGGCAGCGAGAGTGTCCTTAATTTGCAGTGGAGGGACCCCAGAGCTGGGAATCGGGTCTCCTGTGCAGCTGAGCTCCAGCGCTGGGCTCCAGCTCCAAACTCTGCTCGGAGGTGATGGTGGTCCTCAGCCCGGTCCCCAGGTGTGCCCCCCTGGAACTTCACAGCTAGTCACTCATCCTTAGGACTGGAGCACTGTTTCCAAGTGGAAGAGAAGAAAGATTTGCCTAAAGAGTAAATCCAGATGCTTCCACAGGGAGATCTGTGCACCTCCTGCTTTTTCTACTGTTAATTTTGGGTTGGATTCCTGTGGCCAGGCGTCAACCATTGCGTCTGCTGAGCGCCGGCACGTCTCGTCGAGGGCACCCAGGCTGACCCTGCGCCTCCTCTTCCCCGTGGCGGATTTCTGAGCGGTGAGCCCTTTCTCCTCCTGCCTGCCAGAAAGGGCAGCGAGACCCCACAGAGCTCAGTCAGGGCCACGTGGGTTTTCACAGGAGGAAATTCATGATGACAACTTGGTTGCTGCCTTGGCAGATGCCTGGCTTTTGAAGCTGAATATTCAAACATTGATTGGAACTTTTAAAGAACGTTTAGTCTAAAGTTGGCTGTTGCCAAAAGAAGAGCCAGTGAACAAAATACCTGCGTGCTTTGCTGCAATTCCTGCTTTGACCTCTTCCACTCTGAGGTGCAGCCGACGTCCTGCGTGGGCTTGACTTTGTTTTTCCCAGCTGCTGCTTTTTGGAGATCCTAAGGCTGAGCGGTGTGGGAAGAGGTAGAAAATTCCCAGCACGCGTTTTGCTCCCTTTTAGAAACCTCTTTCCTTAGCAGGGCATAAACCTTAAGCTGAAGCCTTGCTGGGTGCTTTGCACACAGGACAACTGGCTGTTCCCAGCACTGGAGTGCAGTTGTCTGTGCTTTGGGCCGTTGGAAGTGGTAGAATTGGGATTAACTCACTACTGTTAACACTTGAGCTTAATATTAAAACTTGGAAGACACTCACTCTGCGTAGCAAAGGGCATCAAGGAAACATTTCTTACAGCTTCTCTCAAACCCTCCATACTAGAGATTATATGAGCTCTTCCCAGAGCTGTGCAAACCAGAGCATGCTGCTGTCTTTCTTTTATTATTATTTTTTTTATTTATTTTTTCCTAGCAGAGGTTTGATTTTGGGGTTGGTTTGTGGATGGAGCCAGCAGAACCACGTGGCTCTGGCTGATGAAGCGGTTGCGCTGGTTCCTCCCAGCTGCGCCCCAAGAGATGCCAGCTCTTTGTCTCGGTGCCGTAGCCTGTGTCAGAGCCCGGGTGAGGTCTCGTTATGGCACTAATTAGAGAAGTCCTCACGCTGGAGCAGGTTGTAACGCCACTGCTGATTGTCTCCCTGGCGGATTAAAGACAAGCCCTCCTTAACAAGTGCCTCGAGTAGCTTGAGCCGCTGAACTCCCTAGGACCAGTAATTAATCCATCTGGTAACAAGGAGCATGGCTTGCAGACAGCGGTTCTGGGAAGCAGCTTTTAACTGTTTTGGCACCAGGCAGCTCGACGCCCTTAGCAGGTTTATTTGAATAAATTGGGGCCTCAACAGGAGATCCTGGAGGATGTCCGGGCGGCGGTTGGCCTTGCAGTGGAAGGTGCGTGGTGTGCCGGCTTGAATTGAGGAAAAGGGCAACAAAGCAGGGGTTACTTACGATCCGGGGGTTTGATATGGCTTCCCTGGGATGGTTCAGGACTTCTGTGGAGTGGAGGAACTGAAATGCAGGGGCGTGCAGCAGGATACGCTACGTATGGACCCACAAGTACACTGAATTTTTACTCTTCAGAGTCCCTGGCCACTGCTGCAAAGCATGCAATGTAATAAATCATGCCTGCCAAGAAATTGTTTTCTTTTTACCGAAACACACTTTTCTATTAGCTGTATAAGCTGTGGCCCACGTTACATCTTTCAGCTGGGCTTTGGCTTTAAAGAGCAGTTCTGTGTCTGTAAGAGCTGCTGCAGATCCCGCCGCATTTCGCGCCGTGCTTAGGGGCTTTTGGCTTTTTACGGTGACCAAAGAGACAACCTACATTCTCCTGTTCCTCTGAAGTATTCCTCCATTCCTCCGTCGGACCGGCATTACGGGGGATTTCAGCACATACCCCCTGTGCTAACGTGGAAAAGGCAGCTTGTAAATGAGTTGAGTTGCACCGTGGAGCCAAGTGATACAATATCCACACTGTAAACGGGATCTCATTTGAGGAGAATCGTGGCCGGGAGGTAGCGTGGTTTATGGCAGAAGATCAGGGAAGGGTGAGAAGTCCTCCATGAGCTGACCTGTGTCTCTGCCAGCTCAGATCGCGTCGTGGCTGCGGCAGCAACCGATGTTGGCCCCTGTGTGCTCGTCCCAGAGCCCTGAACGTGCTTCTCGGGGGTGGTGAGGTGTCCCGAGCCTCCCAGTGATGCTGTCACAAGCTCACGTAACTTGCTGTTAAAGTTACGAAGGGATGCAAGGAGGTGTAATTAAATGTAGCTGTTTAGCTGTAAGTTTCTCTGACATATGTAGTCATGATGGAGCTGTTGGGGAGAGTCCAGAGGAGGCCACAAAGCTGACCCAGGGGCTGGAGCAGCTCTGCTGCGAGGACGGGCTGAGGGAGCTGGGGTTGCTCAGCCGGAGAAGAGCAGACTCCGGTGGCACCTTATCCCTGCCTGCAGTGCCTGAAGGGACCTACA
>NW_009731064.1:8244-18345 GCF_000703405.1 Apaloderma vittatum
CCCCAGAGAGTCTGTGTCTGCCCCCTCCCTGGAGATGTTCAAGGCCAGGTTGGATGAGGCCGTGAGCAACCTGGGCTGGTTCAGGGCGTCCCTGCCCATGGCAGGGCTGGATCAGATGGTCTCTGAGGTCCCTTCCAGCCTGAGACATTCCAGGATTCGTTGAGTGCTCCTTCTCTTCCTGCGCTGATTCTGCAGCTCCACCAGCCTTTTCCTGAGGCTCCAGGCAATCCCTGACACAAACCCCAAATGTGTTGTAAAACCCCGTGTGAGTTTTGTGTTCTCTCCGATAACGCTAAGGCTGTTACTTGCTCTTGGTGATGTAGCTGCTCCGTTTCCTCTCCAAGTCTGTTTTTAAGGTATTATCTCCTGATGGTAGAGGTGGTCACTAGATGACTGGTTTTTGTGGGTGCTAAGGAGAAGTAAAATCAGGCTGAAAGGTGTCCCCACTCTGGCAAAAGTCAAAACTAGATTCAAATAATTAGTCCACTGCGTGTTCTGTTCTGCAAAGGTGGAGAAGTGTGTGTGTGTGAAATTGTGGGTTTTTTTACATTTGAGCAGGTCACTGAAGCTCCATCCTCTTTGCAGCGTCTCTGTAAAACGTACCTCAGCTCACGTCCAAACTCCTGTTGCCGTGGGGACATTGAGTGTGGGGTTTTCTGCATTATTCTGATTCATTTTTTCCCTCCTTTTCAGTTTGATTAGCTCTCCCTGTGGTAGTGTTTGAACCATGAAGTGTGTTAATACAGTGTGTTATTGTGCCTTGTTGTTGTACCTGGGAGACTTAATTTTGTTTCTGCTCTTCCACGTGCTACTAAGCTGTTCTCAGCTGAGTCTTGGGAGAAGATGGTGAAGTATTTCTCCATCTTCCTTAGGCATTCAGGCCCCTTCCAGCTGATGCTTCCACCAACTGCAGAAGTTAAATCTAACAGCTTTGTACTATGCACCCCAGAACTACCAGAGATACGTATTCCTAAAATCTCTCAACCTCCTTACTGCTGTTTGTTACAGGCCCAGCTGCGAGCTTTCATCCCAGAGATGCTGAAATATTCCACGGGTCGTGGCAAACCAGGCTGGGGCAAGGAAAGCTGCAAGCCCATCTGGTGGCCTGAGGACATTCCGTGGGCCAACGTTCGCAGTGACGTCCGCACAGAGGAGCAGAAGCAGCGGGTGTGTGTTCCATGTCTGTCTGCCTTCCAGCTGAGTGCAGGGCCTTGCAACCACCTTTTGTAGGAATAGTTTCCCCTCACGTAAGGAAAATGTGATATGAGCCCTTCCTTGACTTCGTGTCAGACATTGAGCCTGGGAGAGCGGTGAGATGAGACCTTCAGTCTGCTCTGTCCCTGCTGGGGTTGTGTGATGGGCAGGTATTTGAACCACATCTTTTTCTGCTGGCTGCAGAACCCCCTCGCCTCCGTGGCCTTGTGAAGCAGCCTACCCAGCCTAAGACAAGTCTAATCTCCAAGTACACAGGTTATTTATCATAGAGTCTGTACCATGGCCCCTTGAAGCCTTTGAAAGGGATACTGTCCCATCCTGAGCAGCAAGGATCTTTGTACTTAAAAGTGGAGCCAGGAAAAAAGGAGAGAACTGCTGTAACCGATACCCAAGACCTTTTCAATGAATCACAGAACTGCAGAATGTGATTCTGTGATTCATTGAAAAGGTCTTCGATTGTCCTTATGGCCGTGGATCCTGCATGCAGATGATGTTTCTACCAACCTGGCCCAAAGATAATCAAAAAGCTGCTGGGTTATGCAAGGGGCAGGACTAGTGCAGGCTGGTGCAGGTCTGGCTGGGTGGGAAGGCTGGAAGGGGCGCTGTGGCACTCGGTGCTTTCCTAAGTAGGAATCGTTTTCTACTTGTTTGCCCAAATCCCTTTGTCAGAATTCTTCAAACGCTGGTGAAACAGATTTCAACAGTGTGACCAGCAGGAGCAGGGAGGGGATTGTCCCCCTGTGCTTGGCACTAGGGAGGACTCACCTTGAGTGTTGGGTCCAGTTTTGGGCACCTCAATCCAAGAGAGATCTCGAGGGGCTGCAGCGAGTGCAGGGGAGGGTGACAGAGCTGGGGAAGGGCCTGGAGGATAAATCTTATGAAGAGCAACTGAAGGAGCTGGGGTTGCTGAGTGTGAGGAAGAGGAGGCTGAGGGGAGACCTCATCACTGCAACTGCCTGACAGGACGGTGTGGAGAGATTGGGGCTGGTCTCTTCTCACGGGTAATGAGCGATAGAACCAGAGGGAACGGCTGCAAACTGCAACAGGGCAGGGGCACACTGGGCAGGAGGAAAGATTTTTTCCCCGAAAGAGAAGAGCGGTCAGAGCTTGGCACCGGCTGCCCAGGGAGGGGGTTGAGTCCCCACCCCTGGAGGTGTTTAAAGGCCGTTGAGATGTGGGGCTGGGGGAGATGGTTTAGGGGTGAGCTGTGCAGAGTAGGGTCAGTGGTTGGACTCGATGATCCCAGGGGGCTTTTCCGTGCTGAATGATTCTGTGATTCACTGAGAAGCTTCCCTTGCCCAGATATGCTCATTCTGTCAATACCCAGCACTGCAGTAACTCTGCAGGGAGATTTCTGAGTCTTGGGGAAAGGAGGGCCTGAGAAGAGGGGGATTAGGTACTGGGGCCTTTTGGTTTTTTGAGAATTGGACAAGAAACACCCAAGAAACCCCAGTAAAGACAAGCATACAAATCGCCACAGTAGCAGCACCTGCAGTGGTTCAGAAAACTTTTTCAAACTGACTCTTGGCAGGTGTCCTGGACCCAAGCGCTGCGGACTATCGTGAAGAACTGCTACAAGCAGCACGGGCGCGAGGACCTGCTCTACGCGTTTGAGGATCAGCAGACGCAGCAGCAGACGACCACCACACACAGTATAGCGCACCTCGTGCCGTCACAGACTGTGGTACAAACCTTCAGTAACCCTGACGGCACCGTGTCCCTCATCCAGGTGAGCAAAACCCTCTGGCTTTTGCATTTGGCACGACTGGCTCAGGATCGAGTTGCCCGTGTCAGGGAAGAGCAAACTCCTTTTGGTAGCTTGACTTGTCCTTCAAGAATTTTGCCTTTATCTGTACATCTTAGCCTGCAGGCTTGTTAACCCGGTGCTCCCACCCAGAGAATCAGTCTCATCCCCTCTCTCTTCTCCATTCCCGCCCCTCGTTCTCCTGTTACGGCATTTCTGCAGCACAAGCATTTCTCCAACTATATGGTCGAGCGATTTGGGAACCTCACCTGGGTTTAACAAACTCATTTACGAACAAATACAGTTCATCATGCGAGGGCAATGGGAGGAGAGGCGCTGGCACTGCCTTTCTTTAATGGAATGAAATCTTATGGCATTAGGTATTTCTGTGCCTGTGTTCTGTGTCTTACACCTCATTTTCCCCTGCACCCCCGCCTCCAAACCACCACTGCCCTCTCGTACCTAACCAGCCCACTGGTTTCTCCCTCTTGAGCATCATGTTTTTAGCAAAATCTCAAACTTAATTTTCTGCTGGCCGGTCTCATCTCACAACCATGAAGATAAAAACATGGTGTGGGGGTTTGTTTTCGTTTTTTTTCAGGAATTGTTACAGCTTTCCATTCCCCCCACCAAGGCCGGGCAGACTGGCCAAGCTGGTTGTGTTTGCTCACCTGCGAACGTACATTTTCCCTTTGACTAGTGTTCTTTCAGGCGCTGGGCACCTGAGATCCCATTGGCTTTCTGGCATTTGTAGGTTTAATTCTCCTTGAAAACAAAGCTGCGCATCTCCCCGCCTTTGTCTTTTCCCAGCTGTTAAACGGGGAAAAGGTAATTTCCAAAGGCAATGGGGTGTTTGAGGACGAGCTCTAATGTTTGCCAAGTGCCTGGAGACCCAGTGAATGGTAAGAAAGGAGCGTTATAAATGAGAGCTGATGCGCAGGGGCTTCTGATCCAGGCTTTTTTAATCTGAGAGCATTTGCATGTCCCTTGGCCTGAATCCCGTGGACGTTTTCCTGCAATAACAGACGTGTTCAGCTGCATTTTGTTGACTTCCACAGGTTGGCACTGGTGCTACGGTTGCCACGCTGGCCGATGCCTCAGAGCTGCCTACCACGGTTACCGTCGCACAAGTCAATTATTCCGCAGTGACTGATGGAGAGGTAAGGGCTTGGGTCGTGTTCCTGACACACAGAGCGGAATCGTCCTGTCTGAACTTCAGTAAAGTTGAATGTTTTCTAGAATTAAGTGATCACAGAAAACACCAGGCCTTGCTCCCCCACCCTGCCGTGTTAACATACATGTGAGCCCGACACCTGACAAAACTTGGTGTAGAAGGTGAATGCTGTCATTTTGACTCGGGGCTGTATAAAGGCAGGTGTGGGAGAAGCCTCAGTTCTGAATTTTGTAATTTTTGAGATATTTTTTCGATGGATTTTTTTCAATAGATTATTTATTTTGTGAGATCCATAGCAGATAAACACATAATGACACTTAAAGATTTAAGTACGCGTTCGTGTATTTGTACTGAATAATTGTTTCGCGTGTGCTGTGGCTCCAGGGTGCTGGGTTGTCCCTTCAGGGTTGGGAATGACACCTGGGGAACTCGGAGCCTGTGGTCAGCAGAGGATGTGGGCAAATCCTGTGAGTCTTTGGCCACTGATCTCTGGACAAAATGGGACTGTTCCTTTGCTGCATCTGTTGGGGAGGTTCACAAGTAAATCCCAGAGAGCTGTATGAATGCAGAGGAGTGTAGAGACAACAGGAGATACTGTGGGATTTCTGTTCCGTTTGCTGTGAAAGTTTCTGCCCCCACTTTGCAATTTGGCAAAGCTGTTTCTGTCGAGGACTCGATCAGGCCATTTCGATTCCTAAATCCAAACACTCCAGTTGGCATACATTTATTTTTCTGCCTTTTTTTTTAACCAAGTAGAAATTTGTTTGTGTGTGTTTAACAAACATTCCTTTAAGATTATGAAGATTTTTTTATATATATATTTTTTTTTTTAACCTCCAAACCCACCCTTAAACCAGGCTGCAGATCGATGTCTGCCCTTCCGTGTGCTAGAATTTCTGGCCGGACAGAATTTCTGCTTGGGAGCAGGGAGGTCTAGTGGCTCGGTGGGTTTTGGGTGACCAGGGCTTTCAGAGCGACAGGTGGCAGCACAGAACAGCTTTGCTTCTCGCCACAGACCCTGATTCCATCTCAGAAAAAGAGCCTGGCTCTGGGACTGTGACCTTGAAATAATTTGCAGCGGCTTGTTGAGCGTTTTCCGGAACCAGTTGTATCGCTTCAGATGCGAAAGAAAATTTTTCAAAGGCACAAATAGAAATTGGGGGAACACGGGCACCTGATTCCTAGCGTGAGCTGAACACCCAAGCGATATGCAAAGATCTGAAAGTAAACTTGTTTTGGGATGCTATTTCTTCTGCGCAGCCTCTCGAGGGACGTTTCTGTCCTGCCCTCTCTCTCTGGGTGAAGTTCCGAGTTAAATTTGAGTAAATCGATGTGTTTCTAGGATGCCGAGCGGGTATCTCAGCGGCACAACCTTCGTGTTGACCTGGAGGAGGGCCTGGGCAGTCCCCCCCATATTTTTTTCTAGACCTTACTCCGTCCCTGTTCTGAAACAACTCAGGCATCTTTGCGGGGCCGTGTACGTCCGAGCGGGGACCTGCCTTACCACTCAAATGTGTGGTGCCCTGTATTTGAAAAAATGTCTGTCTGTTCCCTTTCTGCGTGGTGGTGGGAAGGGTGTCTTTCCCAGCTCGGGTTTGCTTTGTTTCGGTTTTGGCGTGGCTAACGGGTACCACAAACTCGATCCGACTCTCTCTCTCAAGTTCTCTCTCATTTGCAACTTCTTCCTCTCTGGGATCTTAAACTCGGTTGCATCTTTCCTAAAAGCTGTGGCCTTCTGTAAAATCATCTTCCTCTCTCGTTTTTGCAATGCGCTGTCTCACTGCTTCCTCCCTGCTTTGGATCCTTCCGCCCAGGGTCAGCTCTGGGCACAGGAGAACGAAGCCGTTGCCTTGAACGTCAGACGGCTGGGGATTGCTAAAGAGCTACGAGGAGCGCCCGCTTTGCCTGTGCCTAAGGTCTGGAAAACCAAACTGGCAGATCCTGAGGAGTATATGGTAGAAGACGTGAGTGAGAGCGCGACAGGTTCTCTCTTCCTCTCCGTCCTGCGATGGGACTTAACCCTATTCTTGCCCAAAGGCAGCAAAATTTACCCCTTCTCTAGTAGGGAGCCTTGTGCCAGCTCTGCTTCTATGGACTGGCACAGGTTGCCCAGAGAGATTGTGGCTGCTCCATCCCTGGAAGCGTTCAAGGTCAGGTTGGATGGAGCCTTGAGCAGCCTGATCTGGTGGGAGATGTCCCGTGCTGTGCTGGGGGAGGTTGAAACTAGATGAGCTTCGAGGTTGTGGTGGAGTCCTCGTCCCTGGGGGGGTTTAAGGAGAGGCTGGATGTGGCACTTGCTGCCCTGCTCTGGCCCATGGAGGCGTGCTGGGGCACGGTCTGGGTGTGAAGGATGATCTCAGAGGGCTTTGCCAGCCTCAACAATTCTGTGATTCTGTCCCTTCCAACTCACGTCATTCTGTGCTTCTATGACTTCTTAGCTTTCCCCATCTTAACAAATTGCGGGGTTATTATTCATCACCTTCTGCAGCATTCTCATTTGTGAGTCTCAGCAAGATGAAGAGTGGCCTGAAACACGGTGGGACTCGATGATCTTAAAGGTCTCTTCCAATCAATGAGATTCGGTGATTCTGTGATCTCTGGGGCTGAGAACAGTGGTGGGAGGGTTGGGAAAAGATCTTCATCTTGCAAAGCAGCCAGTGGGATTTATCAGTTTCATTCTCTACTTCTTTAATTTTATTTCGGTTTTGATCCAGTGCGTAGTTCTAGTTCACATCCTGGTAATTTTTGTGGTCCTACACTCGTTATCTCATGAGCTGTGAAGTTCCAAATGGAGAAACGTGTGCTAGGTGGATAGTGAGCAACCGAGACTGAATGAACTTTACTTCAGACCTTTATGTATTACGTAGAGGGAGTTGGAAGGACCTGAAATATATGAGCAGAGTACTCCCCACTTGCCATCTTCTTTTATTAAGTATATTGGTAAAGCACAGAAGAAATTCCAGTTGTCTCAAACCCATTTGAGTTCACAAGTGCTGTACAAACAACTCCTGAACAGGAGCACGGACTCTTCCTCAAAATGACAGCGGATGGGCACAGACAAATCGGAACAGGGAGGCAAGAGCAGCCCGTTTCTGGGGGAACGTGATCTGTGCTGGGTTTCCAGCTACTGAAATTAACTGCCCGGGCAGTGACCTGAGGACAGCAACGATCGACACCGACCCGTTTCCTTGCGGTCGTGGCTAGGCAAGAGGGATTTGTGGGAGGTTGAGGGGCTTCGCAGGTGTTCCATAGGGTGCGCTCTCCATGTGCATGAGGAAAGCAAAGTTTGAAGGTTGAACGTATGGAGAAGAGCAATTAAAATCGTGGGCTGACTAGAGAGACTCACTTCTGGCTGGTAGGCGGGTGTAGGGTCCAGCAACGTTCTTGGGTGGATCTCAGGCTTCCTCCCTTTTTTTTCCCCCTGTCTTTCAGAGTCAGAGCATGTGCAGGATTCTGCAACCTCTTGAAATTATCTGGCTCTTTCATGTTAGGAAGCAGCTGTGCATTCATGGAATAATATCCTACCTTAGAGTCTTTTTTTGGCTTTTTTTCTCCATAGGTGGAGCAGAACTGGGCAACGCTACAGGGGGGTGAGATGACTATCCAGACGACGCAGGCATCAGAGGCCACGCAGGCAGTGGCATCATTAGCAGAAGCAGCAGTGGCAGCATCTCAGGAGATGCAACAAGGAGCAACTGTTACCATGGCACTCAACAGGTACGGGTGAGAGATGAAGGCCTGAAGCCAGCGTGCATGACATTCACTTCCAAGTTTTCACTCTAATGGTACGAAGAGCACCGTGCACGGTCACAGCAGAGGCTTTTCCGTAGCAAATTCCTGCCAGCCCGTGTCCAGGTGTCTGCAGGACAGCTCTTGATTTCCTCTGTAACCAGAGAAGAACACTGATGTGGAAATTTCTTGAAAGAGAAAAAGATGGGTAGTAACTGTACCCTTCAAGCGATCTTATTTGAATTGCAAGGGTCCAGTTACAGCGAGTAACAAGCAAGCAAGTCATGATGTGCCAGTGACACCTTTTAAATATGCTCCGTTGCCCTCAACATTACTAATGATTTCTTACTAAAAGGCTAAGGCTGAATTTCCCTGTTGTGTGGCAGTAAAGTCTGTCTTCAGAAATCGGAATCTCCTCCAGAGGCCAGTGTTTTGGGTTTGTTTCCCAGATGTGTTTCTGAAGTAGAAGGTGAACGAGCTGCAATAGTCATGCTGCCTCTTCATCTTGGAACGAGCTCTTGCAGATTTTTGGTTGTACTCGGGTTGCTGAGATCTGCAGTGTAGTTGTCTACAGGTCCATGCAACAGAAAAAGTGTCTTTGCTCAGCTCTGGTGAGCTGTTTAAGCTTTGTCTGCTGTTGTTAAAAACTGGAAATGACTGTGACGCGCTGCAGCTGCGCCTTGAGAGAGTGGGAGGACCGAAGGAAACGCGGCAATACCCCAGCAGCTTGGGAGGTTTCACGCTACTGAGGTGTAGACAAAATATTTCCCTCGCCCAAATCAGGATTCTGGTCTCGAGGCTGTTGACTGAGCAGCCACAGGTTAGGACAAGGCACAAGTCCACGCCGCTGATGGTCGGAGTAAAGCTCCAACACCTTGTTATTTACACGCATTAGTAAAGCAGTGCCCTTGGTCTTTAGGGTATTCAACACCTTACTTCCAAATTGCTGTTGCAACTGAATCACGAGCACGCCTAGAAATGTTTCTTCTCTGTGGTCCAGATTCAGGTCCGTCAGGTGTGTTCTTTTCTGCTTGGTTAAGGAGACTTTTCTTGCTAATGGTTTCACTGTAGCCGCACTATAAAAATTGCCTTTTCAAGACAAGTGAACTTTTCAGGATGCTGTAAGAAAAACTGTTAAAGTAATTAAGCATGGAGTTGCAGGAAGAAGCCTTGCCTCCTGGAATCTGACTTGTAGGATTTGTATCCTGCACGCTTCCAGGCAATGGATTTTTCTATGTATTTTTTTCAGGCATTTTTCTGGACTGGAGCATCAGTGGGCTTTTGATTTTAATTTCTTCCTTTCACTACTAGTTGTAACTTTTAAGGTCACAATGAGCTGTTCCTTTTCCTGCATATCTTAAGAAATTCAGAATCTTTAACAAAAAGAAGTGTTATTAGAAGTAAAGAAGGCCTCCTAGAAAATATGAATGGAAGAGCCTTCAACGAGTCTCAGCTGTGCCTCAAGACAGGATGAGCTCAGTTTTTACCTGGTTTTTACCGGTGGCAAGTTTGTTCAGGCACCTTGTAGTTCAGGAGCAATGTGAAGGCTGTCACGGCTTTGCAGTGAGAATTAGGGGCCTCGTGTTTTATTTCTCAGCTTGTTGTCACCCTCTTTGTCTCCTGACCATGGTAGGGCTGGAGACCTTTCGAGGTGACTGTCCTCCAACACCCTTCCACGTGGAAGAGGTTTACTTTTTCCTTTGTGGAAGAGGTTTACTTTTCCCTTTGTGGGTGTTTCATCCCTGGAAGTGTTCAAGACCAGGCTGGGTGAGGCTTGGAGCAACCTGGGCTGATGGGAGGTGTCCCTGCCCATGTTGAGGGGGTTGGAACGAGATGATCTTTGAGGTCCACTTCGAGCTCAGGCCATTCTATGATTCTACAATCTGCCAAACAACGTGACATGATGGATGACACAACCTCTGTCGTGTTTGAGGATGGGAAGTATTAAACCCTCTAGTAAAAGAGGTTAAAGTGGAGGCAGGTAGTTAATTCATGGATTTGAACCACTTAACGTTTGTGGAGCACACTTTAACTGGGAAAAGGGTTTTATGCCGCAGATCGTTATTATTTTCAGGGATGCCACGATAACAGATTATTAAAAGGCTCGATTACCCTTGAGAGTGGATTCAACTGTGTGAAGTCTGGGGAACAGGGTTACACCAGTAGCTGGATGCCCACCCCTGGCTTGGTGTGTTGTGGTTGGCCTTTCTTCAGTGTAACTGCCTCTGCCTAGCTGCAG
>NW_009731064.1:18376-22991 GCF_000703405.1 Apaloderma vittatum
GATGAGCCAAAGGAAATAAGAAAGCAGGAAAAGAAAATATTCTGGTTCGCTAACAGTACTTAAGAGCCGCTCCGAGAGAGGGAGAGAGAGGGGCTCCTTAGAAATGAAAATACACCCCAAGTGAATGGAGTTGGCAAGCAGACAGCATCTAAGCAGGAAATTAGGAAAGAGAAAGGATGAGTAGGAAGTGCTTGGAAAATATTTGAGTCAATTGGTGTACAAGAGAAGGAGCAGGGCGGTTAAGGAAGAGCATCCTAGGGGAAGCTAAAGAAAATCCCTACTTTTTTAGTTCCTTAAGGTAAAAAATGGTAGGAAATTCAGCTGCAGGGAGGAGGTGGCTTCAGACTAGTTCTGTGACCAGCAGTAGGTCACCAGGAGTGGCTAAAAGTCATCCACCGGGTCTGGAGAAATCTAGGCGGCTGCTGAAGGATGCTCACAGCACTCTGTGCAAGCAAGGGGCAAAGAAAACACAATGTTGATAAATGCCGAGTGATGTACGTACGAAGAAATAACCTCCTGTATATCCCCACTGAGGAACTATATGCTGCCAGTTACCGTTCAGAAAGCAGTCAGGGACTGTCCTCCAGGATTGTTCTGTCACTGCTCAGCAGGTATTGTCCAAAGAGTAAGCTAAATGTTAGGAATTGTAGGGAATGGCATAGGGCACGTCAGGATTAAGCCCCTGGGCTAAGTCATAGCTTGTCTACATCTTAAAGAGCCTCTTCAACCGATGTCTTAGATTTAGAAAAAGTGGAAAGGACAGAAGTGACCAGAAGCCAAGAGGAGTCCTTGTACAGTGAGTGAGCTGTGGCTCTTCAGCTTGGCAAAGAGGTTGCTGGAATTCTATGAAATCATGAGGAAAATGGAAAAGGAACAGTTGTTTTCTGTTTCTCGCAATCTCAAACGTAAAGGCTGCCTGGCCAGACTGGGGCAGTAGTTCTCAAAATAAAAAAAAAAAAATGCAATTTTTCTTCACACAGCATCTAATTAAATGTGGAACTCATCGCTACAGGATGCTATGGAAGCAAAAAGTAAAAATGAGTTTTGAAGGGGATTAGACAAACCAAACCTGATGGTCCAGATGTGGTCTTGACGTAGCAAATCAGTGCGCTGCCGACCGTCAGGAGCTGGAGGGTGTAGGAAGGGAAGGTTCATACACCCTCCTTCCTAAACACCTGATGCTGGCAGGCTTGCTGCACGAGAAGGACCTTTGGTCTGACCTCACTCCTGTAAAGAAATGTAAGAATATTGTGCTAAGCTACCCATCACTCATTAAAAAGAGTTATTAAGCCACTTGGCTGGGGAGAAGTACTCCGTCTTAGCTAAATACAGAGCTGTTGATGTGATCCTGGTAGTGGTAAACCTCTGGGCGTGTTTCAGTGCAAGGTGAACTGGCGGAATCAGCGCTGAGAGGTAGAGCTCTAAAAGCTGTAGAGACCCAGAATGTGACAGTGCCAAAACAGTGAGTTTTGTACCAGAAACTTAACTTGGGTTGTCCGAAAGCTTTTAGTAAAGTCCCAAGTGAAAGGACTCAAAGGTAAGAGGGCAGGGATGCTCTGAGAGACCTGCAAGCTGAAAAAAAGCCGGGGGAAGCAGCTTCTTCCCGTGCATTCCTCCTCTCCTGGAGATTTCTGCTCTGCATAACTTGTCTGGGGCCCAGTAAGAGTCCCTCCTTTCTGGATTTGTCCTCTTGACGCGTGATGCCTGCGTAAAACGGACGCTTCTGGAGTGGCGTTACTGGTTCGTTCGGTCTTCCTAATTCTTCTTTCTCCTTTCCCGTGCCCGCAGTGAAGCAGCTGCCCACGCAGTAGCCACGCTTGCCGAAGCCACTCTTCAAGGTGGAGGACAAATTGTTCTGTCTGGTGAAACCGCAGCAGCAGTAGGAGCGCTTACCGGAGTCCAAGATGCCAATGGTAAGGCTGCCAGAAAGATTTTACTTTGTTATGTGTTTGTTTGTGTATTTTTTTCTCCCTTAGCTAGGGGTTTTCCCTCTCTTTTACTTGAAATGTCAAGTTTTCCCTAGTAAAACAGTTCCACCTCGCTGCAGATGGTCGCTAACTAGGTTGTGACTTTAAAAAGGTAGCACTAACCTCTTGTTTACTGTCCTAGTGCTGGTGGCTCTACTCTTCTCCTCCTGCCAGTTTGCTCTTTATATTTAGCTTTTGAGGAGAAAACTCCTCCTCACTCGGTATCTCTCTGTATCTCCCTGCACAGGGAGGACAAGGCTCGGTCAACTCACAGCTAGTCAGCGCCATAAGAAACTCATCTCCAAAACACTTCGCTGCGAAGTGGCAGAGAGTATGACAGATGTTCCGTTCCCCACTCATTTCCTTCTTTTCTCACGACTTTTTTTTGTCTGTTTGGTGGCTGCTTTAGAGCAACTGTCCCTTTTCTGCTCGAGCGGCACCTTGCAGTCATCCCTCAGCAGTCGGCCTCGGGTTCTTGGCCTCCTGCTTTGTTTTCTGTCTTGCCAATGGATTCAATCGCTTGGTTCTAGGGATTCTGCGTAGCATTTCTCACCCATTACCTGGATGTCTCTACTGCTGAGTTTGGTGACTTTTGCAATTATTCAAACTAAGCTTGTAGCGAATAGAACAGTAAGTTCATAGAAACTGGTTGAAGAGACGATACTGGAACATACGAACGTGTCTAGTTGGTGCTTCTCCATTGCTTCCAGTTGTGCTCAATTTCTGCCTGATGCCCTACCCATGCTTTCCAAGGTCAGAGTTGAAACTCACTGTTTCTTTCGATTAAGTGGAAGGAAGCGTATCAAAATAAGCTCAAAAAGGATGCAAAGTCGTGAAGAAACATCGCCTCAAGGACGGGGCTATTTGGACTTCAGTTGTCAAAGGGGGAATGGAGCGTGTGTGCTCGGGTGGCAAAGCAACGACTTCTTGCCTTGTCACTTCACCTGTAAAGCAGAAATCTGTCTAGAAGAGACAGAATCACAGAGTCATCATCATCATCATCCAGGTTGGAAAAGCGCCTTGGGATCATCGTGTCCAACCATTAACCCTACTCGCAAGTTCACCCCTAGACCATATCACCCAACACCACATCCAAGCGATGCTTAAACACATCCAGGGATGGCGACTCAACCCCCTCCCTGGGCAGCCTGTTCCAGTTCAACTTCCATCATCGATATCCTCACCTCGTAGGGAACGCGCTTGCTTTAAAACGTCAGTCGGCAGTAAAAACGGAGCAGTGGAGGGAAGAGTAATTTCTACTCCGTGCTTTTGACTTGACGGCTCTTGTTGTGGAGTCAGCCAGCCTGAAGAGGGAGCAGAAGTGAAGTGAAAACCCTGTCCTCGGCACCCGGAATGCATCTGATCCTGAGAGGGAAGAGTAGGGTTGTGCTGTATTCCACTTTGCCGGCAGCCTGGCATGAGGGGGATAAGCGCTGTGCGTTTAGCGAAGGAAGGATCTGACCCTGGATGCTCAAAACCAGCAACTAATCAGATTTGTAAAAGCACGTTAACGTCCTGTAGCAGATCTGCACCCCTGACTCCTTTTGGTCTGCTTCCAGGGGGCTTTCGTGGTCTGGATTCCTCTGGATGCTTCCCCTAAACAGGTCTCCTCCTCCACACCCTTCCAGAGTCACTCTACCTCGCTCACCGAGCATCAATAGCACTTCAATGCAGGCTGGGCTTTTTTTTTTTCTTCCCTTCCCATTTTTTTTTCTTTTCTTTTTTTTTTCCAGCAGCACAGTTGGAAATCAGATGGGATTTAGAGTGCATTAAGGGGAGAGACCGCAGCATTTTCCTCTGTGCAAAAACCTCGCCCGCAGCCCCTCGCCTTGTTTCCACTCGTCTTCGATTTGCTCTAATCTCCGGTGGTATTAAGGGGAAGGGCTCTGTCGGCGCGGCAGTCCTTGGGAGCGCCATGCTGTTAGTTTTATTACGTAACCAGCTAATATATCTCCCTTAGGGATGGAGGAGATGTTGGTATCCATTCCTCCGGTCTCTGTCTGGGGATGGAGAGCAGATGGGTTTTCAGCCAAGGATTTATCTGCCTTCTCGGTAGCCTGAAGCCCAGGGCGTGAGAATCCTCCTGGACACCCGTGCTCGGTTATTTGATGCAGCGGGGACGAACTGCTGCGTGTGTCCTTCTGTCAGGAGGAGATGAAATGGGGAGCGTTTCGGTGCAATCGGTTGCAGGAAGGAAAGGGGGAAAAGCTGCCAGAGCCATAATGGTATTAACGGCAGATTCCTCCTGCTCGCTATTGCTTGCAAAGTCTTGATTTGCCGATATTTCAGATAAACGCTTCTCTCTAGGAATGCTCTTACCCTTCTGCAGGTTCCTAACCCGTGCCACTTTCCCTGGAAGGGGCGTAAATTTATCCCCGTTTTATTGTTAGTGGAAAGGAGACAGTAGTTTAACAAAACGGCGTGAGATCAAGTAAGGTGTTTTCTTCCTGATTTTAGCCATCAGATATAATTACTCGCTTTTAAACATTTTCTGTTTCTGTCTTGATGCGGTATTTTTCCCATCTGAATAGTAATTAAGTGATACAAGAGAAGCAAGACAGCTCAAAAGAGGCAACTTGATGTTCACGGATGTCTCAGCTTGCGGAATTTGGTCTTGCGGGGAGCAGGGAGCCCAGGAGCGCGGCCGA